>NW_010225162.1:68189-73171 GCF_000690775.1 Eurypyga helias | reverse complement strand
GGGTGGTGGGAAAGGGGGTTGTTTTATTTCCGCCGTCAAGACTTCAGAAGATGACGGGATCTCTAGTGTTGGTCTAGCGTAGCTGCTTACACGTTTGAGTTGACGTTGGCGGTACTTGCTGTAGTCTATGGACGTGTGACGCCACCCAGAGCTGTACGTGCTTCCGAGTACTTAACTTTTCTCACCGTTCTTCCTTTGATGCTCCCGCTCCGTTTGCTTTGCTTGTCCTGGCTCGTCCTCGCGTCCCTGCCCTCGGGGTAAAGCGTAGTTTTCACCCCCGTGTTATTTGGGAAGCGCGATGCGTGGGAGCCAAGCTGATGCGCACGCACGGGTTTACCCGAAGACTTCTCTCTTCACAACATGGCAGGGTCCAGACAAGCCATTTTTCAAACTGAAGGAAGGGAATCACACACACACACACATGGTCCTCTTTTTTAGTTAATGAGCAACTGGAAGTGGGAAGAATTCAGCTGTATGGGATTCACATCCCCAGGGGCCTTTGAAAGCACTCTTTTGACAATCCCCACAAGCAAAACCTTTGGACGATAGCTCAGGAAGCTCTGTGAGCCGGCTGTGTTTGTCGTTGTTTGTGTTCAATAAATGTCTGTGCAGCTCTGCTATCAATGGGCTCCGACTGTTCTTCTCCTGGGTCACTCCGCTATCTCCAGCCCCATTCTTCCCTCTGCATCTTTCCACACTTTTTTAGCTGCCTGGAGGGAAAGTGGGGGTTGTCTACAAACTCTTTTTTTTGATTATTATTTTATTTTATTTAGAGAAGGTCCCCATGAGTGATGCATTTCCTGAGTGCTTTCTTTTTTTCAGGGGGAGGGTACTCAGCTCACACAATTCTTTGGCTTTTCCTAAGATTAATTTACCCGTTATGGTATGACAATGAACAACTCTCACTGCCCCCTTGTCTGGACAGATCTGCCATGTCTGTGTCCCATGCCCTTCCCCAGGACCCTCTATGCCCAGCCCTGCGTGCTGCTTCCAGGCTTTACTTCTCTCTCCTACCTCTCAAACGGAGAAACAAATATATTTTCCATCAGCTAATTTCCCACTGTACCAAACGTATGGTACACGTTTTCTCATATTGCAAAGGAGGGGTTCATGGTACACCATGTCCCCAGGCAGCTAAAGCAGCCCCACAGTGCATTTTTGCACCATACCACAATGGGAAATATATTGTTTTTCCAGGTGAGCCCCAAGACTTTCCCTCTCTTCCTCCCTTAGTGAGAGGCAGCTCCTTCCCTTCTCCTGCCAGGATGGTGGACCACTTTTCCTCCTGGCTCTAAGTGCTGACTGCCTGGTACTCAGGCAGGGTGCTCGTAGCCCCCCTGAGCTGTGGTGGGGACCCTGGAGCTAGGGATGGGCAGGGGGTTACAGGCTCCTGGGGCTGGCGTGGCTGCTTAGCGGCTGGCAGGCATGATAATGGCTCAGAGAGGGTGAAGGGAGTGAGTTTGTTCGAGCAAGAAGCCAGGTGCCAGTTCCCAACCCCTTGCTCTGCTCTCGCCGGCAGTTTGGATTCAGCTGTGCCTGAATCCTGTGGTCCAGTAGCCAAACAGGCTCAAGAGCATCTGCTTATTCCCAATCCAGGGGAGCTCAGGTGCTTTAGGCAGTGCTATGGGGGCTCAGGCGGAGCTGGTAACTTCTCCAGCAACAGCCCCCCCTTGTTGTTGTGCTGTTGCTGGAGGAGGGAGGGAGCTCAGGCACCAAATTTTACCCTCCCCCAAGTTGCCGACTGGCCACAGCAAGCCCAGAGCCACCTGCCAAGGCGGTAAGTCAGCTGTGGGCACCCGGCGCTCCTCATCCTCTCCTGTTCCTCACTCCAGTCTGGCCCGAGTATTTTTCCTATTGAAAGAACGAAGTATCCGTGTGCGAAATGCAGCATGAAAATAACCACCCGTCAGCGTGCCAGAGCCACCGCAGTGGCCTGGGCGGTGCGTCGGGGCACATGCCAGCCAGCAAAAGCTCCACATCCCACTGCCACTGAGCAAAGCAGTGGCAGCCGGTGGATTGGGGTGATGTCCCCCTAGGAGAGGGCTGGCACTCGGAGGGAGCCAGCCCATCCCGCTGTGGCTCAGCTCTCCCACAGAGCTGTAGGATGAGGAGGAGATTGAGTAGATCCCGTAGGTGATGGAGGGCAACCCAAGGTGCGTGGCAGGAGCAGCCTGCCTCTCCTTGCACGGGGGAGCACTCTAAGCCACTGGCACGCAGGGCGCAGTCAGGAATCGGCACCAGCGTTGTGCTGAGCAAGGTGGAGAAATCCATCAAGAGCCAGCGCATTTCTCGGGTTCACGCGTCTGTCGGGCTCTGACGCCCCGAGGAAGGCACGGGGCTCGTTGCGGTGAGCGCAGAGATGGCTTTGCACAGGGACCTGCGGTTTCTGCAGATCGCAGCTTCCCTGAACCTCTTTGCTGTGTGTGTGCTGTGCTCCCCACGCTATCCCCCACCTCCGCAGAGACAGTGCTTCCCAAAATAGCAAATGCCAGATTGGGTCTGCCAGATGCAGCCCAGCTCAGAGGCGAGTAGAGGGGAGGAGCAGGCTGTAGCGATGCACCCCTACCCGTGCCAGTGATTTTGCAGATAACACCCCCCTCTGGGTACCATCCCCATCCCAGCCAGCTGCGATGCGTCCATCATCCAGCGAGACTGTGCCTGCCAGTAAAGCCGCCGCAGGAATCGATGGGGAAGTGGGGGGAGGTCAGATATGAGCATCGCTCTGGCATCAGGCAGGTGTCCGAGCTGTTGTGTCAAGCCACACGCCGCAGCGAGGACCTGGGCTCGTGGGAGCACTCTCGGGACATTGCAGGGGGGCATGGGGGGAGTAAGGGATGGTCCCAGCAGTAACGCCACCTTACAGGGGCGCCACGTCCTCACTGCCTCGGCTCTGCCTGGAGCAGCTGCAGAGTCTCACAAATCTTCCAGCACCTAGATAAAAAGCAACGCTGCTCGGGTTGTGTTTTTCGAGGCTGTTGCTGAAATATGCCATGCTGGAGGCCAGCACGCGGGGCTGAGTTTTCAGCTGGCTTTATTGGAATGATGTCAGCTTGTGTGATCAGTAAACCTCGAGGTATTTCTAAAGGACTTGAGGAGCCTTGATGTACCAAACCAATCCCTATTTTGCTCTGGCAAAGCCACTTGAGCAACTCCAGCTGGGAAATGCCAGCCCTCCTGCTAATGAAGCCGGGGGGGTTCTCAAACCAGGCGTGCAAAAAATGATAAATCGATACTGAGCTCCTACCAAGGCAGTGCTTAGTCGCTTCCCATTGCTCAGGAATCCCCTCCTCGGCAGAGGGAGCAATACAGCCTGGCCTGCTGCCTCTCCTCCCTGTGTCTTTAGGTTTTAGAGGGTGGAGGAAGGTTTGCTGTAGGGCTGGAGCCTGTGGAAAGCATCGGGTGGGATCCCGCAGGAGAGGGTGCAGTGAAGGATGCGGTCACGCTGGCATGGCTGAGGCATCCCTCCTTCTGGCATTACCTGAGCATTTGACTTTGCGACTTCTCCTATGGGTCAGGTTATTTTGTAAAGGGAAAAAAAAAACCCACCCCCGAAACCTGCAGTGTTATGTGGGAATTTAGCATCTTATCCATCATCATCATCTGGGCATGAGCGAGGCCTGGGGAAAGAGGTGTTTAAACAATGGCAGCGTCTTGTGGGAACGTGCTGATGACAACAATGATAACAAAATCACAAGGAATGTGTCAAACTCGGCTTTGATTTCCTTGGTACAGCTCAAAAGGAAATTTGCTGTTTTCTTTGGAAGGAGCCTCAATGTTTTGCTTTTACTTGTGATATGACCCGGGGTTTGTATTTTATATAAACTTAAAAATGCTTCAGCGATGCATGCACAACCATGCCACTGAGAAAAATGTATGCACATCTCTAATATTGGAGTGAATATTCAATGTAAGGTGAACGTTCCACTTAATCAACAGAATAGCTTTAATGCATTGCTTTTCTCTGTCAAAGCAATGCATTTTATCCAGACAGAATGATTCAACATTTCTGGATGTGACCAGCTCGGTATTACTCAGTCAAACTCTTTGGGAATGCGTTATTTTGTGGGAAATTGTTACTTTGGCAGGAAAGTGTTGGTCTGATGCCTCCCCCTGCCCCCAGAGCGTGGTGGCTCTGCATCAGCGAGGGGCCAGCTGAGGACCACGCTCGGCCCCTTGGGCTTCAGCTGAAGGTCTCCACTCCCCCTCATATCCGTCCTAGGTCACTCTCACAAAATTAAGTGTTTGGAGTATTGTTATGTGCATTTTTTTTTTCCTAGAGTGTATTTGCAAATCTAGTACATAAGGGCGTTGAAAAAATAGGTTGTTTCCCCTAAGGCAAAGTGACTTTCACCAGAGAGACTCTTTAAATTTAATCCTCTCTTTTAGTTGTAATTCAGGTTTTTTATGTATTCATGCTAGTCACTTTTAATTATGCTAATTTCAAGCTCATGGTCCATTAGCAAGGGTAATTTCCACCCCCCAGTGCTGTCAGAGGTAGGGTTTCTGGGGGATTGCTCTGTGCTGTGGGAGGGATGAATCCTTAATCTCATGTTCTCCTTGGGCACAGAGGTAGAACGATGGTGCGGTCTCAGTGCAAACCCTTTCTGACACCTTCCTCGCACCGTTCGCAGACGATTAAAGCCCAGCAGCCCATCTCCTCTAACCCTGCCTGGCTGCAGCCCCCAGCCCCGGGGAGGTACCCCTGCCCCTGGGGCCCCCCCAGGATGGTCACTAGATGTCCCCCTTGACCAGCTTTTTGCAGGCACCCTGCTCCAGCCGGGGTGTGGGCAGCGTTGGGATGTGGGGTGCTCCCAGCCTTTGTTCCAACCACTTGTAGAATATGTGCCATGCTGCTGGGCTTGGAAGGGAGTGGGCATGTGTCCCCCGCACCATTGACCAGCGGTGACATCTGCCTAGCAGGTAGCCAGCATTGTGTCCTGCTGCAGGAAGGGTCCTGTCGGTGCTGGGAGCTTCATGGAGAC
>NW_010225162.1:67650-68129 GCF_000690775.1 Eurypyga helias | reverse complement strand
TCTCCCAACACCCTCCAGTTATACGGGTTGCACCAAGGGACAAGGTTGATGACACAAACTCCCACCCTTTGCTGGCCCAAGCCCATTTGGTCTTGCCACCCTGGTATTTTGCAACAGGAGGGCAAGGTCCCCCGTGTCCCCAGCCCTCGCTGTTGCTGGGAAGGTCAGTGTGTGCAGGCGGGGAGCACCGTGCCCCGGTTCGCGGCAGGAACGCCTGCAGCTGACGCCAGCGCGGAGCTCGGGATGGAATGGCTTGCAGAAAGGTCACGGACTTGCTGAAATTCCCTTGCTCCCATGTTGGATATCATGGGGAGCTGGGGATCTGCCGGGAGGGTTATTTTTGCTTTCCCTTTGAAAAAAAAACGCAGCTGCGAACCTTAATCCGCCGTGCTATGCATAAAGCTCCAGGCCTCCGTCCAAAGGGTAACGTGGCAGTCGCTTTTAGGAAGTACTGAATGTACCAGATGTGCAACTCCTTC
>NW_010225162.1:64848-67627 GCF_000690775.1 Eurypyga helias | reverse complement strand
CCCCCTCCACTCTGCCTCAGCGCAGTTGTCCTGCAAAGAGGAGCAAGAGACACCGGATTGCTCAGAAAGCATCCCGCAGACTAAACCTAGCCAAGTGAGAAACCAGACTGGCTCTGGGTTCCCACATCCCGTGTTTAGGCAGTTTAACCGCAGGGGTGTCTCTTCCCAGAAACGATGCTTGCGTCGGCTCCGCAAATGGGCAACGAGACCAGCCAGGAGATGAGTGAGAGAAAAAAATGGAGCAGCGGGAGGAGGCTACGCTGCTGAGCCCCACGCTGAACCACGGCCTGTTGCTGATGTAAAACACGCACGCTGCTTCTAGAAGGAACAGCTTTGATCCCGAAAGGGAAAGCTGGGATGCGCATGAGGGCTCACGTATTTGAGGCGCTCCCGGAGCGCTGTATTCTGGTTCTCTGCGGGCAGCATCTCAGTGGCATTATTTATTCCTGGAGGAAAGCCTGCCTCTAAGAGCAATTGTATCTGGACCAAAAAGGGGATGGGTGACACTTGGCTCTGGAGTCTCTCTGGGTTTTGATGCTTCAGATGAGACTCCGGAGCATGGGATGCTTCGGGGGGGTGCAGACACTGCAGCAGGACGGTGGCAGGCCACCAGCCATCTGGCAACAAAGCCAAGCACGAGGAGCTCGGGGCATGTGGGCTGGAGGGATGGAGCAGCATTACTCCTGAATTTAGGGTTGCATGCATGGCTTAGGGTCAAACCGCAACGGAAATCCAACAGGATTTCCCAGTGCAAAGGAGAGCAAGACAGTTTCGTGATGTGCTCACCCAAAAGCTCTCATTTAGTGGTATGGGGTGTTTTTTGGTGGGGACCTTCAGGGAATTGCTCCCATCCAGACATTGCAGTGATGTAACCTGAGGCTACGGCTGCAGTCAGTGCTGTGGTTTTCCCAAGGGACCTTGCTGTGTGCTACTCAGCATGCAGCCGTGCTCCCAAATCTCTCTCTCTGCCTGAAAAAGCCAGTTAAAGACACAAACCTGACACCCCAGAGAAACCGCCATCTCTGTGTTTAAGCCGGATTTTCAGTTGCATACTCATTTCTTTTCTTGCCTCAAGTAGATTTCCCCTCCAAATGTTTCAGGCTGAAATGCAATGATTTCAAGATGCACAGGATGGTGGATCTTTAAATGCAGCAATGTTCAGAGGGGTTTTTTGGACTGAAAAAAGCATTTGCTCTTGTGCATGTGCTCCTGTACCTGAGATGCAAGTTTTGGCCTGTGATTCTCACCCCTTCTCTGCTGGGGCAGCCTGGGGCTGCGTGACTGTGGCTCCTTGTTGGCCAGAACATGGGCAGGCTCCTGCCCATCACCCCAGCCCCTCAATACACTCACCCTTGCCCATCACCCCCAAACCTCACTGTCTGGGCTGCTGGGGGCCAGCAGCACCAGCTCTCCCTGGTCACCATCCTCGCAGCCACGTTTGCGGGGCAGAGAGAGGCAGGCAGGGGTGATGCTCAGCCTGGGAATAGCCTGCAACATGGGGCCAAGGCATTTTCCCTGCACAAAGCCTGTGGCCTCAGCACTTCTGGACAGCCCCTCTGGGGCTCCCAAAAAGCCGTTCTCAGTCAGAGCTCCCAAGGCAAACCTGCAGCAGCCCCGCCTTGGCTCACCCAGCAGCACAGGGTGCTCATGTAGGACGCATTAGGATGCGAGTTCTAGCAAAAGGGAGGTTTGTGTTGGTGTAGCAGAACTCAGCATGGGCACGGCTCAGCCAGGCTTGGCCTTCGGGGTGCAGGTGATTTCAGCATCGTGCTGGGGCATTGTACAGGGCCAGAGCATGGCTGCAGCTGGGAGGAGGAGGAGGCATCGGTGCTAGAGCCTTGGCTGAGCCCTGACCATCTCCCTTCCTTGACCCCCCAGCTCTCCAGACCCTGAGCTCCACGGGAGGAACACCTTCACCGCCTGACTGGAGCACCGCAGCCAACGTGGGGCCACTGGCTGACGCTTGAGTCCAACCTGAAGACACCACCAGCTTCCCCAGAGCTTCTCCCTCTCCTCCGTGGCACCCTCCGGGCCAGCTGCACAGACCCCGCTCCCTCAGCCATGGTGTGGGGTAGCGGTGGGACCGGGGGGCTCGAGCAGCGGCTCGCAGGAGGGCAGCAGCTTGCAGCCAGCGTGCAGCGGTACCTGCTTCTGCAAGCAAGCCTTTCCCCACCACCCCTCTCTGAGCTTCTTTGTCACCTTGCACCCCCTGCTGCTTTGCAATGTATTTCGTGGCTTATTTGTGTAAATGCAATAAAGCTTTTGTTGCTTGAGGCACCCTCCGTGGTTAGCGGGAGGAGGTTGGGTTGACAGCAAAAAGGGGGTCCCCTCTGGGTGCACCCGCGGCTCAGCTGGCAGAGCTGTGGCTGGGGCAGTGGGGCATCCACAGGGAGGGTGGTGGGATGCTGTGGGGCGGCCCAGCGGCATAGAAGCCTTTGTTGCCCTGGAAGGGTTAATGGGGAAACTCAGCCCACGCAGCCCACAAAACAAACCAAGACCGGTGGAAAAAGAGCCTCAGAGCCCTGGCTCCGCTCGGCATCAGGAAGCAATCCCGGGAAGGAGTAGGGTTGCCAGGAGGGGAGGGGGAGCAGGACGGGGAGAGTGCTGCAAAGACAATCCAGAGCTTTTCCCGAAGGCCGCAATGGCCGGGATTCATTATCCTTTGGGAGACGTGTTTATAGCAAGCATGAGTCACTGCTGAGCTCCTGGATGGGAGCAGCCCATGGCAGGAACTCCCAAAAATTTGGATGGGGTACGGGCTGCCCGTCCAGCCCCATAC
>NW_010225162.1:49625-64823 GCF_000690775.1 Eurypyga helias | reverse complement strand
CCCCCCCCCCCGCCCCCCGGGCTGCCACGTGCCAGCCCTGAACCTTGGAGCAGACCCAGTGCTATTTCGGGACATATTGGGGCACATGTTTTCTCTGGGTTACTTCATTTCTCCCTCGAGAAGCAATGCCAGAGCACCACCCCTCCCTGCCACGCAGTCAGCCCTGGCAGTGCCCCTCCATGCCCACCTGTGCCCACACCTTTGAGCAAAGCCAGCCCTGAGCAGGGGGTATCACCTCGTGACGATCAGACATGGAACTGCTGGCTGAGCCCCCCACTCTGCCAGGCACCCCGATGCAGGATGAGGTCTCTATCCCCAGCTGGTCCAGCCCTGGGCTGAACCACAGCCAGGCAGGCAGGAGAAGCCAGCATTGCCTGCCCAGACCTCTGCCCCATGGCTAAATGAAGACAGAAATTCCCATTTCGACCTTTTTCTCCATTTGGAGCTGTATTTTCTGTGGTGCACTTTGCCCCTGCCCCCTTTTGGCCTTGCAAAGGGGCTGAGGGCAGGCAGAAGCCCCTCTGGGTTTTGGGAGCTTACCAAGCCCAAGCACTGCTGCTGGAGCCTGCCTTTCACCCCTGCTAAACCTGCTCCCCAGGGAACGTGAGCCCCAAATCTGCATGGGCACTGGTGTTTGCCCCAGGTGCCTCTGAGTGGGAAGTCATCCTCTGCTCATCCATCACACCAGCTCTATTAGAGGTGTCAGCCTGTGGCACCATCTGGGGAGGTCTCAGTCAGCTTGTGGTCAGCATTATGGACCCACGGGCAAAAAAGGTGCTCATTCTCCCCCCACCCCAACATCTGCACCCCAGAGCATCCCCGGGAGGAAAAGCCACCCTTGCCAACTTGCAGAGAGCCAGGGAGATTCCATGGTACAAAGTCAGCTGGTCCCACCCTTAAAAGCATGCTGTCACCTTGCTTGAGGTGGGAATTCACCTAGAAAAGAGTGGTTCGCTCCTGCTCTCGTTCACAAATCTCTTGATTTTGGATGAGGTGACACAGCAAGAGCAACACTGTCTGGGGACTGAAGGTGCCCTGCTCGTTCCCATGGCATGTTGTTGCCCAGGGCTCCGGCAGCCAGCCTGGCTTGGTGCTGGGCTCAGGCAAGACACAAAAGCCCCTGCAATGTGCAGCTCCAGGCACGGCACCCACTTTTCACTAAAAATCAGGTTTTCTGGGTTCCTCCTGCCCAGCAGCTGATCGTATGCGCTGGCTTATTAAAAAACCTGCAGCACTGTTGAGACCCTCCCAAAGCAGAGTGTCACCAGCTGAGACCGATGCTCCTGGAATCCAGGGCCATCATGGTTCAGGGCTGCTTTCCCACCTCCCTGCAAGCCACAGGCCATCTCCCAGCACCTTGCATGGCCATGCACCCTTGCACGGTGCTGGGAGATGCTGCCAGAGACAGGCTGGGGTGAGAACAACCCTAACAGGAGCCATTGCTGCAGCTGTGAGTGCAAACACCTAGGGTTCAACCCCAAATACTGCTGCCCACGCACCCACAGGGCTCGAATCCCTGCTCAGACTGCAGAAGTAGGATGTGGAGGGATGTTAACCACCTACACCCTTCACCTGCAAGCACGGATGCTGCAGGATGCATGAGGTGAAATGCAAGGCACCTGTGCCCCTGGGAAGGCATTAAAGGATGCAGAAGCCTCGTGCCCTTCCCTATTGCCTTCAGCCCTTTGCTGGGAGGCAGCTGGTTGCAGTACCCGGTGGCTTCCTCCTAGGAAGGGTGAGTGTTTAGAGATCTGAAACAAACTGTTTACTTTTGGCTATTTATCCCAAAACTAAAACAGTGAAGGAGAAATGCTTATCTTTATGACCTGCTGGGATTTGCCTTGTTTTAGCTTGTGCTGGTGGCCTCTGGTTTGCTGTCCCCTTGCTAACCCCTGCTTCTGTTCCAGGGTGGAGCAGCTCAGCCTCTCCTTGTGTGCTCCATGCTGCAGCCCCTTTAACCTGCTTGGCTGCCTGGTATCTTTTAAAAGGTGGCTGTTCCTGCCCCTTTGCGAGGGAGGGTGCGCTAGAGCTCTCCGAGGCAGGGTGTATGTTCACAGGATCAAGGGCTGTCCCCTAAGGAGTGCTGCTGCTCCACAGTGGTGTTCCTAAGGGACAGCTGTACTCCCTGCTTCTCCAGCTCAGCATCATCACTGCTCCGCACAGAGTAGGAGAGAGAGGCTTGAGGACAGCAAAATGGCTGGATGGTTTATGTTTGCTCTTTGCTGTCAGCGAAAGAGTTGAGGAGGATGCTTGGCACTGCTCGGAGGGCTGGGAAGGCATCCTTGTCAGGAGGGGTAGATGACTTGTTTTGCACTTCCAGGAAAAAGCTGTAGGCTAGATCTGGCTCTGGTGTAAAGAGGGCTCAGCTGCCAGCCTTGCTTCATCCTAGGACTGCTCTCAAAGGGGACAGCAACCCCAGGGGCTGTGATGGCTGCTGGAGTGGTTAAAATAGTGAGCATAAATGGTGCATGCTAAAAAAAACCCTGGGAGCAGAAACAGTCTGGGAAGGGGCTAACAGAGACCTTGGGGAATTTTCCAGACACATGCAAGCTCCCAGGTTGAGGTGGATCATTCCCCTGGAAAAGCCTAGACAGGAGCTAGGCTGGCTCTGTGCTCTGAAGCCAGCCAACGTACGTTATCTGGAGGGTATCCAAGAGACCGTATCGGAGATACCACTATCCAAGGTAGACCTCTGTGCTTCCTAGGGCTTTGGGGCTTGCTGCGGAGGCAAAACAAAAGCATGTTCTGTGGAGTGGTGGGCACTTGAGAGCAGGAGGGAATGAAATAAAAGTAATTAGGGGTGGTCTTCTGGCCCTGCATGGGGGATGAGCTGTGCTACAGCACCACTGCAGCTTGAGGGACAAGACAAGCTGGTGGGAAACAGGTGAGGGGTGAAAGGAGAAGCAGGCACTGCAGGCATCAGGGGATTTGCTGTGCGGCTTCGGGAGAGGACAGGGAGTGCATCAGCCTCATGCCAGCCCTTCCAGTCCGAGCTTTCCGGCAACAGTCCTGGGCACAACTGTGCACTGCCAAGCATCCCTGCAGATGCAGGGAGGGAGCTTAGAAGTGGTGCTGTAACTCATGGCAGGGGAAAACCTGATTCTTTTACCTGAGTAGCTCGTCTCTCTGAAGTTTGGTGGCGTGGGCTGGCCCAGCTTCTGCCAACCATGGGGGCAGAGGAACCCTGTGTGGGTCTGGATGGGAGCCAGGGCTTCCAGTCCCCCTCAGCTGGAGCCAGGGCTGTGTCTGGCGGCTGTTCGGCTGTTCCTCGAGCACCCAGGGCCTCCCTTCCCCAGGAAGATGTGCCCTGCCCAGCCCGGCGAGCATGCTCCGCTCCCTGGGAATGGCCCAAGAGATGTGTTTTATTGCCGAGAAATGGAAAATATTCTCCGCCCAACTGCCAGAGGGGGTTAGCAAGGGTCTTTTCCACCCAGTTTTCGGGCTGTGCTGGCTGGATGTGCTCCACAGGAGGCTGTGTGGGAGAGGTGGGTGCTGTCCCCTGTCCCAGCAGCAGTGTCCCAGGGGCTGGCATATCCCAGGGTGCTGCTGACACCACACAGGCTGGTTGCCTGCCAGGGGCTCAGCTGGGAGCTAGCACCTAATGATTCTTGGGCATCAACCGTGTCCCATCATTCCTTCTCTAGCTTTGTCAGAAAACCAGCACCCCTCTCTGTTTTGTTTCCTCCAAGAGCAGAATAGCACAGGTTTTGCCAATCTTTCTGTTCTGGGATGTTTTTATCCCCAAACCATGATGCTCCCAATGCCAAAAAGCCTATGCTTTAGACTGTTTCCATTTTCCGAGTGTGAAGTGTATGTTTTCCCTGGGGCGGGGGGAAGACCCCTGAAGCGAGCTTTGCTCTCCTTCAAGCCTGCACAGTGGGGCAGGGGAAGAGGGCATGACTGTCTCTAGGAAAGTGTGGGGAGGCCCTTCCCAGTATCCTGAACATGTGATGTCCTGGCATCCCACAGGACTCCTGTGAGGAGAGGATCCCTGTGAGCATGGGGAGGAAGGCAAAAAGAAGCCCGAAAGGGTTATCTCCTCTCCTCCAGCTCCCACGCTGCATCTGCAACCTCCCCTCTCGCTCAGCCCTCTCATCTTTCCTAAGAAGCCGAGCCAAGCTTTCCCACAGACCCAGACAGCTATTAGAGAAATATTATTACCAGATGGTTTGTTTTTTCCATAGGACCAGAGGCCAGTGTGAGGTAACAGGGAAAATGTTAACCCACCCTGCTCCAGCCTGGGCGTGGGGATGTGGCTCGACCAGTGGAGCCGTGCCGTGTCCTGGCTGTGCTGGCGTGCAAGGGGGGTGCTTGCACCCCGTGTATGCTGGACCAGTGGGGTGGCTGGAAACTCCCTCCTTGGATGGGTGGCTTGGGAAGGCTTTGATGGAAGAGCATGTACCTAAACGGTGCTGGGAGGGAAGGCCCCCCCCAGGCCAGCTTGAGCCTATCTGGTAGGAGCAAAGCCCAGCTGGCGAGCTGCATGATGAGGAAGTTCGCACCAGGTCAGATGAGCCAGGGATTCAGGCGGAGGAGAAGCGCCACGTCCTGGCTGCCCTGCCTCTTGCAGGGTCGATATGAGCACTAGGCAAAGCGAAGGCGCCGTTCCCGAGTAGGGATGTCCTGGCAGATGCTATGTGACGTGGGTGGGCTCTTCTGCTAGGCCCTTTTTGCTGGTGGGGTAGGTGGATGCAAGATCCTGCTCTGATGCCACTGAGCCTGCTCTGTGTCTGTGTTAGGATGCTCACAAAGCACTGCTGGCCTGTGCTGGGAGAGGTGATGCTTTCCTGCTCGGAGGGGTTTCTCTGCTGCCTCCTCCTGCAGATTATCTGCTGTGGGAAGCTAAATTATCATGTGTGGAAATGTCACAAGCCACAGTCTTTCCAGTGGGGTTTGTGGTTGGCACGCGTTCAGCTCGGACCATGTCTGCTCCCATTGCACAGACTGAGCACGGAGATGGGGTGGCCAGAGAAGATGCAGCTGAGCCATGGGCAACCTGGGTCCTGCACCCTGGGGGGGCTAGGGCCCTACACCCAGCCTCCGAGATTCAGCCTGTGGTCACCTTGTGGTAGCCAGAGTATGTGGAAACTACTCCTAGAAGAGGCCTTCACCTTCCCAAACACTTAGCTAGTCTTGGGTGTGCGTGTCCCCAGGAGCAGGGGAAGGGTGACCCAGCCAGCTGTCAGGATGCTGGTGTGTTTCATGTGGTTGCAACCAGGGAAATTTTAGTGCTCATTAATTGTGGCATCTCCTGGGAATATGTGAGAGGCCAAAGTAGCCCCAGCTGCACAAGATTGAGCTGGAAACCTGGCACTTGGTCCTTCCCTGCTTTCCAAAACCCCCTTTGGTTATGAAAGTGCCGGCAGGCTACTGAGATCCTGGGTTTCCCCAAGGGCATTAATTTCAGCTCATTTCCATATTCTTAAGGAAGGAGGGTTTTCCATTTCTAAGTGGACTTGATTAAAGGGAAGGGAAGGTTGTATGAAGGAGTTAATAGCAGAAAAAGGGAGAAAATTCATTCTGTTCTCAGACTCTGGCAGGAAAAAAGGCAAAACTTCTGTCCTAAGTGTAGTGTGTTTGTGGTGGTGTGTTTTGGGGTTTTTTTTCCTTTCCTCCTGCACCCCAGTTTGGTCTGGAATTGGATTAAAAGTCTATTGCCCACTGTGCACTGCAGTGCTGCGGACTGGGGCTTGGGACAGGGAGTGCTTGTCCCCCAGGGCATGCAGACACCATGGAGGAACTCCCCATGCCCTTCTGTGGGCACCTGTGGGACACTGCCCCCCCCCCAGGTAGATGAGGGAGGTGCCATGCTCCTGGGGGAGCTGGTGTGGCAGGGCCATAGGGCTCAGCTTCCCTGACCTTGTCTGCAGAAGAAGAGGACATCCTTCACAGGCATGTGTCCTTCGATTTTTGGACATGACAGCACGCTGCTAGGCCAAATGATTGCAGGACCTTTGGGGTCAGTCTGCAAACTTCTGCCCAGCTAACAGCGAGATTTCGGCAAAACTAGCCCACAGTTTTCCGAGGAAACAGCCGTTCGGTGCCCCTGGGATGCTGCTGGCTGTTGGCCCTGGACTTTTGAAGCCAGACACTGATCCAAGCCCACAGTCCAGTTGGACAGCAGAGGGGATGCGCCTGGGATGTCACTCCTGACAACAGCCCCTGGCGCTGGTGGCTGGAAGCAGGGCAGGGAGCGGAGTCCCTGGGCAGGCAGAAGGAGCTCAGCCTTGCTGGATCCCTGCTCCAGGGAGCGCAGGGTCTGACAGGCTGCAGCTGCGTGGAGCCGTATACGGTCAGCAGCTGCCTTGCACAAGCCATACCATTATCATTAAGTCTTTGCTGGCACAGCCGACTGGCCTCCAGCTTACAAGGCTCCGCGGAGCAGCCAGGCTGTTCCCGAGGTGGATGTGCTTTGCACTTCCTGGAAGGCGCAGGCGGCAGGGATCAGCTCTTCTGCTGCTCAGAGTAATTCCCTGAGCGGGAAGGGAGAGAGGAAGAGGTAAAATAAAGAGGGAATGTCTGTGGTGTGCAGATTCACAGGATGCTTCTGCTGAGCTGATGCGTGAGGACAGGTCCCTTCCCAGCACCCTGCTCCCTGGGAGCCTCTGCCTGGTTTTCAAATGCTGGAGAACCAAATCATGAACTGTCACACAGTAGGATTTGTCCCTAGACACGCTTGCTCTCTTGGACACCATTTTCAGTAGGTGATGAGATGCCTTGAAAATTTGTCTTTGGCTGTTGTTTATCCAAAGAATCACTGTCTGATGCATCTGCCTCGATAGTGTGGAGAGGCTCCTCCACTGATGTAATTTGTAATCAGTGGAGCTACTATTTTTTTTTAGTTGTCTCAACTTGAGACAACTTCCTACAGCCAAGCCTACAATGTTTTTCTCGTGATCATTGACACAAAGATGCTGTCAGAGGGGTTGTGCGTGACTTGCAGGGTGATGGAGGAGTCAGCCAGCCCCGACTGCCGCCACCAAGCAGTGCTCCTGGTCTCCTGCTGCCTTTGTGCAAGCAACTTAGGTGCAAACCATTTGTGTTGGCTGGGTCCGTGCTGCCAGCGCTTGGTCGCTTGGAGCTATCCTGGTCCTGTGCATTTCCACAGGCTGCTCTGCCTGGCCCAGATCAAGCCCCTCTATGGGGTTTCGTCTTGGCTTTCAAAGACAAACATGGATGTGTTGTCCTCCTCGGCCTGGACAACACATCAATGTGCTATTTAATGACAGGCTTTTGTTCCCTCCTGTACTAGTGGGAGCAGGTTACAGCTGTGGCTGTAGCAGGATCAGCCTCCAGGGATTTCACATCTCCCCCAACAGCAATTAATGCTCCCACTGTGGTGAAGGGCTTGGCAGTACCTGCTTCTGGGTCTGAGTTCAGCAGCATGGGACTCATCTCCAGTGCTGGCCATGGAGAGCGGATGGTCTGCAAGGCCTTGGGAGGGATACTGCTGTGGAGGTGCAGGTCCTCAGGCTTTCCTGCCATCCTACAGGATGGGAATATGTTCATCTCCAGGCATCCTTAAGGGCTTGGGCTCCTTATTCTACCTCCTGAGCTTGACAGCTTTGATCTTATTCCTGCTCCCTGCCCTAAGCATGGCCTTGGGGGGGTCATTCCCAATCTGTGGGGGTTCCTGTTGGGTTTTTCTCAGCCTGCCCCTCAGCTTCCTGACTGGGTTGAGTAGAAGGCCCTGAAAATCAGGGAGGAAGGTGCTTCTCCAAAAATGTGGTGTCTCCATGGTGCCCCCATCCCTGGGTGGCTGTGGGACAGCTTCAGCTCTGCGCTGTGGTGGGACTACCCTGGTTAGCAGGACAAGACAGGCCAGGTCTCATGCAGGTGGGGATGCCTGTCCTGCTGCCACAGCTTGCTTGGCCCAGGAGCTGGGAGGGAGCAGTCTGGCAGGCATCCCAAGCATCCTACCCCCCACCCACAGAGCCAGCTGACTCCCAGGGGGGATGCTGATTGCTGATCCGGGCACTGACCATGCCAGGACTCCCTGTGCATGGCACGCGGAGATCCCAAGCATCCGTGGCCAAGGTGCCATCGCAGGTACAGAAAAAGGGTAGAGAAATGCCTCATTCGTTTCTGACTCAGAGCTGACAATTTCTGATCCCTCCCTCCGTCCTCGGGCTGGAGAAGTCTCCTCCTCACCCTTACCCTCCTGCCTGTTCTTCCTCCCACAGAAACCAAGGGGAAAGTGGTAAAAAAAAAAATCTTCTGTGGCTTCTGCCTCCGGACCACGGCCTCTCTCAGCTGCTGGCTTCTCCTGCCCTGCTTTTTCCTTCCATCCAGCTCGATGGTAATCTGAACCAGGCAAAATGAGGCTGCGAGGCTTTCTACTCACTTTGCTGTTCCTGGGGGGGGGCTCGCGGGCTCAGCGCCCAGAAATCGCCACTCGGGTCACAAACGCAGAAGGTAAGCCTGGGCTGCTTCCCAGGGTGTTTTTCCTCCGCGGGATCTGCAGAGAAGTCCGGCTGCTGTTTCCCCCCCTGGGCGGATGCCTCCGCTGCCGCGAACAGCACAGCTTTGTCGGGGCGTTTGGGAGGAGAGTCGTGTTTGCTAAGGAGAGCGATGTAGGATTAGAGGGGATCTGCAAGATGCATCTGCTTTTAATGCTGGTTTTGGTTCTTTCTCCTCGGCTCTGCCTTGTCAGGTGTTACCGGTAGCACGGAGGGGGGAATAACAGCTGGTACCAGTTTAACTTTCTGAAAGATTTTTGCTTTTGAGGCTGGCTGTTAAGGTGCCTTTGCTCCCCTCTGCAACAACATTTGTGCCAGGGTGTGACAGAAAATCGTTAACTTTGTGTTCATTGCTATCATGTCTTGCTTTTATTTTATTTAAGTGGTGGCTGCAGCTGCATGTTATTTTATAAAATAACTAGTGTTGGTCTTGCAAAGATATCCTTTGAATGTAAATGGGGAAAAAACACTGTGAAATGCCCCAAAGTGGTGTTTTCTGAATACGTGCTTGATCCGGCTTACCCTTGATGACAAAACAGAAACAGGCAACCTCACCCTTGCGTGTCTCGCGTGGGGTCAGGATACGAGAGTGGCCCCCTTAGCACAGACCCTGGGGGTGTGCTGGGAGGGGAGCTGGGCTGCAGATGTGTGTGCTGATGGCATGGGGAGCGCAGGCTGGGGAGGCGTGATGCAGCAGGGCTGCCTACCGACTCCTGCCTCTCCGCTTCTTCCCAGACTGTCCCGTGGACCTGTTCTTCGTCCTGGACACCTCGGAGAGTGTTGCCCTGAGGGTGAAGCCCTTTGGGGACCTGGTAGCCCAAGTGAAAGATTTCACCAACCGGTTCATTGATAAGCTGACAAACAGGTACATCTCCCATCCAGGCTGTTTTAGGGATGGAGCCTGGTGCTGGGTGGGATGCTGGGACCACCCTGTGTGCCTGTCTGCGGAGCGAGGAAGCAAGGCTGCTGGAGAGGGGGTTGGGAAGAGGGATGGGTCTGTTTCCTACTTCTCCCAGCCCACGGCCTCTCTGTTTCTGGTCTGTCTGTGCTGAGGGTAGAGGTACGCCTTCAGCAGGGGTGCCTGTACCTGCCCTCAGGAAAGCAAGGGGTTCCTGGATAGGCAGGAGAGATGCCCCAGCCCACCGCCCATCCAGCTAGCTGGGTGCCTATTCTGTAGGGCCAAAGCTGTACTAATCTCCTTGCCACCAGCCCAAGACAACCCAGGTGGTGGGTGTCAGCAGGGCACCTTTGATGCTAAACCCAGTGCTCGAAGGCACCCTGCAGGGCAAAGCCCCCTTCCAACTGGCATCCCCCAGGACACCTTGTAGCATTGCCCTCAGCTTTAGGGGGCCCTTATCCACCCCACTGCCCAGCCCTTTATCTGCTTTCTCCTCACCCACCCTTGCAGCCACTGACTGAGGTCTGACCCTGGCTTTAGCAGGATGAGGGCACCCGGGGCACCAAGGGTCCCAGATTCCATAATGGGGTGATGCTGGGAAGGGCTGCAGGCAAAGGCCATGGCTCACCTGCTGGCGGGAGATCCAGGCATGCACGGGAGCACCAGGATGCCTGGAGGCACGTGGGTCCTGGGGAGCTCCTTGGGGCAGCAGATGTGTGCTGGTGACCAGAGGGCCATCGTGGGGATGTCTCAGTGCTGAAGGAGCAAAGTCCCCATCTCAAGACAAGTGGGAGGGGGCCAGCAGATCACCTGCCTATTGCCCAGGAAGGAGAGTGACCTTATGAGGCATTGAGTGACCAGGAGCCTTGTGCTTGGGAACAACCTGCCAGGCCTCCACCAATGCAGCATGACTCTTTCCTAAGTAAGGTCCCAGGCCTTGTCCAGAGCCCTTGCTGCATGAAGATGGATGGATAGGCCTCCTGAGCCTATCCCAAACCCTCCTGTTCCTGCGCTGGCACTCTCTCTCTGCTCTGGAGACATCTCCCTGCAAACCACCACCATGCATGCTGTGCTGATAGGCACCCACAGCCCGCGGGGTGATGGCAAGGCAGCCGGCAGCAGTGGGGTGGAGGGGTCAGCAATGGGCAATACCCAGGTGACTTTGGGAAAAGTCCTGCTGGGCAGAGAGAGAAGGCAGAGGGAGCGAGGGAGCTGTACAACCCCACCCCTTTGGTATTTGCCCACACATCCTGAAAAGACCCATTTTGATGCACAGAGTATGACTGCAGGCCAAAGCACAAGGAGTCACCATGCCTATGTCCCAGAGAGTTGTGGGCACAGGCTGTGTCAGCATGCACTCATCTGTCTGAGACAGAGCATCCTTCAGAAGGAAGCATCCCTCTTTGATTTTAACACGTTCAGCAGTGGAAAGTGGTGCAAGTGAAGCAGAGGTAGTGGCACAAAAGTGTTGAAAGCATGTGTCCTGGTGTGTCCTCGCAGGTACTACCGCTGCGACCGCAACCTAGTCTGGAATGCCGGGGCACTGCATTACAGCGATGAGGTTGTGCTCATCAAGAGCCTCACGTCAATGCCCAGCGGCCGGAACGAGCTGAAGAACCGTGTCTCTGCTGTGAACTACATCGGGAAGGGCACCTACACTGACTGTGCCATAAAGCGGGGCATCGAGGAGCTGCTCATCAGGTAAGGCAGCGGGGCCAGGGTGGGCGGAGTGAGAGAGGGAGGCTGGGAGCTCTGGGTTAGGATGTCCCTAATGCCTGATGCCTCATGCACAGCTGTCCCCAGGATGGGAGAGGAGGTCACGTAGGCACAAAGTAGGCCCAGGGGTGGCAGGTTTCTAGCAGTCCAGCTTCGCGGGAATGGGGCATGCCTTGGGCACAGGCAGTGCCCCAGCCTGGGGCGAGTGTCCGGAGGTGCCCAAGCCATCCCTCTCCAGCTAAAGATGTTAAGTTCTTGCAATATTAAACCCTGTGTTTGAACCCTTGCAGTGGCTCCCATCACAAGGAGAATAAATACCTGATTGTGGTGACCGATGGGCACCCTTTGGAAGGGTACAAGGAGCCCTGCGGAGGCCTGGACGATGCTGCCAATGAAGCCAAACACTTGGGGATCAAAGTGTTCTCCGTTGCCATCTCCCCCAACCACCTGGTAGGGACCACATGGCAGGGATGCTCCCTGCAGGGGTCCCAAGTGGGACCATGGGAGTGGTCTGAATGTCCCTCAGAGCCCTTCCGTGCAGGGAGGATGCAGGTCCCCAGGGTTCCCCCTGGGAATGGCTCCTGCGTGGGTGCCCACAGATCTCACTCTGCCCTCCTCACCCCCCGTGCAACCCTAGGACCAGCGGCTCAACATCATTGCCACGGACCACGCCTACCGCCGCAATTTCACCGCCACCAGCCTGCAGCCAACCCGTGAGATCGATGTGGAGGATACCATCAACACCATCATTGACATGATCGTGAGTGTTGGCCACCCCCTTCCCAGCCTGCCCCCTCTCCAGGCTCACCCACCCCTCTCAAACTCCCTCTCTTTGCTTTCTTGTCTTGCAGAAAGCTAACACAGAGCAATCGGTGAGTGTTCCTGGAGGCCATTGCTGCCTCCCCTCCTGACCTTGTGCCTGAGCCCATCCCCTGCAGGTCACCCCTAGCCAAGTGGGGGCTCGCTGGCACATCCCTGCCCTGCAGGCAGCCCCTGCCAGCCTGGGGAGTTCCACCCCATCCCAAGCAGGGTGCAGCCTGTCCCTGGTGCTGCCCCACTGCTTCTAATGATGTTTCCTTCTCTCTGGGCAGTGCTGCTCCTTCGAGTGCCAGGTGAGTCAGGGTTTTGAGACCCCCTGTTCCCTTCCCTCGCATCCCCATGGCCTCATGCTGTGCTTTGGTGGCTGGTCTAACCTGTCCCTCTCTCCCACAGCCTCCCCGAGGACTCCCTGGACCTCCCGGTGACCCAGGCAATGAGGTGAGGGCCCAGCTGTGGGCATACTGTGGGACCAGGGTGGTGGGACAAGCTCAGTGGCGATGTTCAGAGGCTGGTGGGGCACCCTACTACTGCCCTATGGAGAGGTGGATGTGGCCCACATCCTCTGCTCCCCATGTCCATGAAGCATTGCTGCTACCATACTCCCTGCTCTTCTTTCAACAGGTCATTGTTCTATTCCTGGGGATGATGAGCTAACTTTATTTCTGTCCTGTATTGCAGGGAGAAAGAGGCAAGCCAGGCCTTCCCGGCCAGAAAGGAGACGCTGGAGACCCCGTAAGTAAAGGAACAGCCTTGGTGACTCTGCACGGGGGCTATTTTTTTTTTTTTGGCCACTTCTGGCCAGACCTGGGCACATCCTCGCTAGCCCTTGCCTCTGCATCATCCTGTTTCCATGGAGTAGTCAGTGGGGTCATGGCCAGCTGTCCCACCCCTAACCGTCCTGCTAAGCAGACGCTCCTGGCAGGCAGTGGGGTGGCCCCCTCCTCTGTTGCTACAAGGCTTCCTTGTTCCTCACCCAAAATAGCTGCTCCTTCTGGAGGACACATCTCTGACTCATGTATGCCAGCCCAGGGGTGGACTCTGGGCTCCCTCACGCGTCTTCTGACATGACAAGCACAGCAGTGTTACAGAGAAACCTTTGGTAAATAATAAACTAATTGCATTAGGAAACTATTTCTCTCCTCCTCCCTTTTTTTTTACTAGGTACACTTATTTTTGGGGGGTAAGTTTCTCCCACACACGTGACTGCAGTTACTCAGCTTGTGCATTTCCCACTTGGGAAACTCAATGTCATGCACACACATTTTTCCTTACCAAGGTTTTTCTGCCCTTCCCTTTCATCCCAGATGATATGTCCCCAAGCATCTAGTTTCCCTCACCCCCAGGAAGGGCTGGAGGTGGCGGAGGTGAAGGCAGGTTCACTGCTCTGCACAATGATCCCGTGCTCCAACACCAGGCAAAGGAGGAGCACGGTTAGGGGAGAGCTTCTTGTGGGAGGGGTTGGCTTTTGCAGCCCAAGCCCCACATCAAGAGCCTGGGGAAAGCTGCCACGTGGTGATGGCGGGGGGTTACCTGCCTCTGTAACACCATGTTTCTGTCCTCCAGGGCAGGCCAGGGGACATGGGACCTGTTGGTTACCAAGGAATGAAGGTACGTGGGGCTGTAAGGCCACAGACACACTTCCCTGATGGGCCACAGACCTCGGCTATGAGTGTTTTCATTCTCCCATTTTTGTCTCTTCTTTCATCTCTAGGGTGACAAAGGAAGTCGAGGAGAAAAGGTGAGGACGGCAAGGACATGATGGGAGGAGGAAGGTGTATCTGTGTTCCCTTGCTTGGTTAGCCTAGGCTGGCACTGCAGCTACACCGTGTTGGGGTCTGGCACATGCCTATGCACCCATTCCTCCTGGGGATCCCCCCTCCAACCCATGCTGGGAGTGGGGTTCCCACGGGAGCAGCTGATGCAGCCTTGGGGACCAGGCAGGCACCATGTAGTGGGCCCTGCTGGGCAGAATGGGAGGGACTAGCAGTGTGCAGGGGCATGACGAATGCCTGCACCCTCAGAATGAGCTCGTGTGGGGACCACAGTGGGGGTGGGGTGGGTGGATCTGCTCTGCACAGGAGCCTAACATCTCTCTCCTTCCCTTCGCAGGGCTCGAGAGGAGCCAAAGGAGCCAAGGTCAGCCTCTGCTTTTGCACCATTTATTCCTTCTGGTTGATGTCTGGAGGGGAGAAGGGTCTTTTGGAAATGAATTCTTCATGGTCCCTCTTCTCCCTTTCAGGGTGAGAAAGGCAAGCGTGGAATTGATGGCATCGATGGTATGAAGGTAAATCTTGGCTCTGAGGCGCGTTGCTTAGACCAAGGACCCTGGCTTTTGCCCAGGTACCCCTCCAAAACCATTGTGGGGTACCAGAACAAAACCAACGTCCCAGGTGGGGGCAGCAGGACCCCTTCTCAGCAGGGCCATCCACCTGCCAGCTGGGGACAGAGCTGGGATTGTCCCTTTCAGAGCACTGGGATGATGGATGGGGTCTTCCCATGGGCACTGCTCATGGAGACCCCTGCTTTGTCTGTCTGACAGGGTGAAGCTGGATACCCTGGGTTACCTGGCTGCAAAGGCTCACCCGGATTTGACGTACGTACCCTGTGGATACCCCTTGATTGCAAATGAACCCGTGCAGCCAGGCTGCCATGAAGGCTTGTGGAAACAGGGACCTCCCCAAGAAGGGGAGCTGGGGAGGGAGCTGCCACACTTGGAAATATCCTTCTAGACATGCAGTGCATATCCTGGGCATGGCATTATTCTGGCATTGTATTTCTCCAGTTCCCCTGCTTGTTTCCACGCTCCCAGGATGACACATCCATGGTGGCACCAGTATCACTGTGGTCCAGCCACAGCAGCCCAACAACCACCTCTTCTGCCATTTTCCTGGGCTCTGAGCTGCAGAATCATGCTCAGTTTTGCAGCGTTTCAGCAATGTGGCCGCAGCATTTCTTGCACGGTTCCATGGTGCCAGAGTACCATGCCATCCCTGTGTGGCTCCTGAGTACATGTCCATCCTGTCTGTCTCACTGGGTAGCGGCGGGCCAGGCTGCCAGGATGCTTGTTCCATGCCCAGCTTCCCAGAGAGTGATACCGGCTTGTTTTTCAGTGATGCTGCCTTTATTTTCAACAGGGAGCTCAAGGCCCGTCTGGACCGAAGGGAGATCCTGGTGCTTACGGACCCAAGGGAGGAAAGGTGAGCCACTCTACGCAGCCTCGTGTGGAAGGAGGGGTGCTGGGACCCCTCTCCTGCAAGAGGGAGAGGTGGAGATTGACCTATCACTGGCCTTCTTGCACTGCTTGTG
>NW_010225162.1:49276-49594 GCF_000690775.1 Eurypyga helias | reverse complement strand
GTGCTAGAGGATGCTCCCTGTCACAGTAAGATCTAGCCAGTGTGACCCCCAGTGTGCCTAAAGTTTTAGCAGGTACCCACAAGCCTGGCACGAGCATCCCTGAGATATTGGGGGGCTGCTATGAAAAGGTGGCTTGCACTAGGCAGGTGGAGTTGGGGGTGGAGGGTAGGGGTTGGGGAGGGGGGGAACTGCTGTAGTTAGGGACCTGGGAGACACCACAACCCAGAAAGGGGCTTGGGGTGCGCTAGGGCTCCTGACACTGTGGGAGCCAAAATCCACCTTTGGGTGCTGGATGCAGTCCTGACGGTGCCTTGTGCC
>NW_010225162.1:47799-49234 GCF_000690775.1 Eurypyga helias | reverse complement strand
GCCTTGTGCCCTTGTGAAGGGGGAGCCTGGGGATGACGGAAAACCTGGCCGACAAGGGATTCCCGGCAGCCCTGGAGAGAAGGTGGGTAAAATGCTTGTGTGTGAACATCCTCTGCCCTTTCTGAGAGGGGGAAGTCCCCTGCTCCGTCCCTGGCTTTGAAGCAGAAATTGTCCAAGGGCTTTGCTGTGAGACTTGCTGACTTTTGTATGCATCCCTGTGGCTTGCTCATGCAGGGCACGCCTGGAAACCCGGGTGAGCCTGGACCAGTAGGAGAAACGGGTGATGAGGTGAGTCCTCTGCTAATGCCCACAGTGCCCCCCATGCCATCGTCACTGCCTGACCACCCCTATTATTTCTCCACAGGGCGCTCCAGGCCCAGATGGTCCTCCTGGAGAGCGGGTAAGCGAGGACACTACTGCCGGGCACCATGCTGGCAGGGGCTGGTACCCTGCAGAGGAGGAGGAGGGTGGGGGTTAAGCATGCTCAGAGGTGGGCAGTGAGGGGAGGGCTTTGCCCCTGCCTGGAGCAGGTCCTGATTCTGTGTTCCCACCATCTCATTGCAGGGCAGCAATGGAGAGAGAGGCCCCCCAGGGTCGCCGGGTGACCGCGGGCCAAGAGGAGAGCCGGTAACTGCATCCGCGGGGTGGTTTTCTGCATCTGCTTGCAAACGGGGTCATGCTTGGCAGCCGGGGGGTGGAAATAGGTGCACAGTGGCTAACTCCAGCAGCCAGTGGGAAAGCTCACTGCCTTCAATTGCCAGCCTAGGGGGGGACCTGCCGTTGTCCCTTTATGGTGGCAGCTAACCACCAAACAGCCAAAACCTAGAAGAGAGCATGCCCAGCAAACGTACAGCAGTCAGCCCCTGCTTCACGGCTGCAAAAACAGTTGATAGAGAGCAAAGAGGCCATTTGTCCTCCTCGAGATGCTTGGGAGTTGCATGGGATACTGGTGGCTTGGGAAGGAGAGCACAGGTGCTGTTAGTGGCATGGCAGTGTGTGTGGATGGGAGGGGGGACACCATTCCCTCCCCTTTTGAGTGGGAGTCACTAGGAAAGTATTTTTCCTGCCTGCCAGGGGTGAGTCACGGATTCTGAGCATGGAAGGGACAGGCAGGAGCCCTGGGCAGGCCAGGACAAACATGTGGCGAGCAGCAGAGTTGTCACGCGCGCCAGGGAGGGACGAGGGTTGCTGCTGCGCAGAGTGGGGCGGTGGGAGCCAGGGTGTCCAGCGGCAGCGTCCTGTTCTGGCACTGCTGGGGGGTCCTACGTTCTTCCCCTGTCCCTGTAGTGAGGACAGCCAGCACCCACTACTGGCACTGAGCTGGGGCAGATGTCCACCCTGGGGAGGGGGCAGCTCTGGCAGGGGGCTGCTGGCAACCTCCCCCTTCCTGTTTACCCATGGTGTGCAGGGCAGATGTGCGCAGGAGATGAAGGCA
>NW_010225162.1:31937-47769 GCF_000690775.1 Eurypyga helias | reverse complement strand
GATGGGCTGCTTCCTTCCAAGTTTTAGTCTAAGCACGAGGCTGCGTAACCTCGCCAGAAATGTCTCCACCAGCATCCAGGGCCTTTTGGAAGTTGTGTTTTGTATTTACTGTTTGGCTTAGGCATCTGGAAGCTTCTAGCTTGCAAACAGCAGTCACCCAACTTTCAACTGCTTTCCTCAAAGTTTTAAGTCAGGTGTGAGTGTCACAGAAGGTTTCTGAACACCTCCCTTCCTCGCAGGCTGGGGGCTGCGTGGCCCTCCACGACCCAGGGCTGCAGGCAGAGCAACACCTCGTGCAAAGACACTTGTCTTGCAGAGCTTGGTGCCGGCTGATCTTGTCCACAGCTTGGCTGCGAAGTGCAAAGCTCTGTGCTGAGCTGTTGTGCAGCCCTGTAAGGGGCAATGCTCTGATTTGGGGGGGGGAAGGGGTGGTGGTGTGGGGGTGTGAAGCTGTCTTCTGAACTGCCCAGAACTTGCAGCAAGCCCTTGGGGTGCAGGGCTGGGGTCCAAGCCTCATGGCTCTCCTTTTGCCTCCCTGGTTTGCTTGCTCCTGGCCGTGGGTCCAGATGGAGAAGGTGCCCTGGTGCCAGCCCAGGTCTGGTGGATGGGCTGCCCTGTTGGGATGCAGCTCTGATGGACTGGTGGAAGGCTGTCCCTTTCCATGTTGGTTAAGTGGAAGTGAGCTGTGTTCAGCCCTTGGGCATTTCCTTCTACTCGAGCTGTTGGAGTGCAAAAACACCCAGCCTCGGGCTCTCCTGGACTGTCAGTTCTCTGCAAACAGCCCTAGCCCAGCGCAAGGTGCTGAGTGTTGGCAAAAGAGAGGGGAGAGCATCAGCAGTGAAAGGTGAGGTTGTCCTCCCCCATCTGCTGGCTCATTCCCTTAGAAATCCTCTTGGCTGAGTGAGGAAGATGGGGTAGAGGAAGGAGACTGCTAGCCTGGAGCCTCTGCCTACACACGGGGACAGCAGCTCCTCTCTGTGCAAACTGCCCAGGGCAGGAGCTGCTCTAGAAAAGCAGCCATGGCTGCAGAGTGTGGCTGGGAAAAGCCACTACAGGGTTCTGGGGACAGGGCCGTGTATCTGTAGAAGCCTTGCAGGATGGATCTCTCCAGGCATTAGCTTTTCTGGCATAAAATAGGCTGAAACATGTCACCCAGAGGCAAGCACTCCCATCCTTCAGAAGGTAGCCTCTTAAGGCTATCTTCTTGGCTTCAAGTGGCTGTGGTTGGCCCATCTTTCTGTCCCCACACCCCTGATGGTTTTCTACCCAGCTCCTGAATCTGCCTCAAACCTCCTGTTTGATTGACTGCTTTTTAATCCAGCGTATCCTATTGGCAGTGCATCCCCACTCCCCATTGCACGCAGGCCCTTTGCCTTTCCCTCCTTGAGTTTCTCATGCCCTCTGTGTGCATTTTCAGGGAGAATCTGGACCACCTGGTGACCAAGGGCGGGAAGGACCTCTGGGACCACCTGGAGACCAGGTAAAGAGCTCGGGGCTACCTTATGGATCTTAGGTGGAAGTGTCTGGGGCAGTGGGGAGAGTGGGGTAGGGGGGGTTGATTGATGCCACAGTATCTTCTGGCAGGTTCTTAGCATGTTCCAGACCTGGAAGCAAAGCTGGTGAAGGAAGGTAAGGATTTCTTGGAGAACCCAGCATATAAACAGGGCTAAAATAATGGAGACTTGGCTGCTGTGCTGGGGACACAGCAACCTCTGCACCATTTCTCAATCCCATGGAAACAGATGTCAACATGTCTGACAGATTTGGAAATTGGCAAGTGCTTGCTGCAGCAACGCACAAAATATTCAGGCCTGGGGCCAGTCGCTGCTCACCTTGGTCAGGGGAGTCAATTGAGACATCTTGTGTCGGCGAGGACAGCCTGACAGGGTCCCAGCGGTGTCCCTGACTCCCTTGGCATCTGCAGAGAGCGTCTGTCCCAAAGCCAGCGTTCAAGGCTGCTCACTGCAAAGGTCTGACCCTCCTGCTCTGGGGTTGGTCTGTCCTCATGTGCCTGAACTAACAGTTCTCAGACCCCACGGGCTTTCTGGAGAGCAGACCTAATGACCTCCAGCCTGAGGAAGGCTTCTGTCCTTCGCACAATTAAAAACTTTCTTCCTAGACACTTACCCAGATCCCAGCTGATAGCTCTGGGACTCGATGTGCTGCTGGGTTAATGCCCTATTGCAATGGCCAAGGGGGTTGTGCTTTGACATCACCCTTGGATGGGGCTCTGGGGGACAACTTTCCTCTTACCCATACCATCAAAGTTTTGACAGAGCCCATGGTACTTCCCAAAGGAAGTATTGAATTCACTCATTTGTGGAGAAGGACTTCCACAAGGGGTGAAACATTGGGGACCAGTGTGAGGACAAAGATGAGACAACTTTTGAACTCCTTCATGGTTGACCACATGTTGAAAAGCCCTGAAGGAGTTCTGGAGTGCAGGACAGCCATGAAGGGGCTGTTGTTGTGTTCATGTTATCCCCCAGCATGGGTGACCCCCACAGCAGTCCTGCACCATGCCACAGCCTGGGGAGAGGACATGCTTGTGCCAGGATTGTGCTTGTGTGGGGATGGGCTTCCCTTCAGCCTGTCTCATCCTAGTGAAGAGCCCCAAATTCACACAGGGGGATTGTCCAGATCCTGCTATCTGTAGCTGAGCAGAGCTCCTGCCGCAATCAAAGAGTACCTGGCAGCATCCAGCTTGTTGGGCACTGCTGTGGTGAGAGGTGTAATTTTGGGAGGTGGTCCTGGTAGGAAGGCAGGTCTTTGAATAATGCAGGCAACAGACTGGTGCTGCAGGCGGACACTAGTGAAGGAGGAAGGACTGGAGCTGCTCTCCATGTGGTAAAGGCTCATTCTGGGTTCAAGGCAGGATAAGGACTGTGCAGAAGAGAGTTAAGGTAGAGATTTGATGCAAGCCTAGGAACTGCAAGCATGGTAGGGAGCCAGACTGAGGTAGATCCTGTCTCCAGCCAGCCTTCACTGGTGGGGAGGAGGAGAAAGGAGAAATAATGGTCTTCCTGCTGTCACTGAGCCTGTGAGACACTAGTTTTTCCTCCACAGCACTGAACTAGAGTCAGACCCCTGTCAGAGAAGGAAGCATTACAGAAGCAGCATTAATGCCTCCCCAGACCAGAGACTGCCTCAGTGCCTCCACTACTCCAGGGAGATTTCAAAAGCAGTTGCAAAGCAAGGAAGTTTTTTCCATAAGCTGAGGAAGAATGCTTTTGCTTGGCCAAATTAAAAATAAGTGCGTAATTGGGCTTGGACAAGAGTAGGACTTTGGCAAACACAAGTGTTTTTCAAGCCGTGTTATCTGCAAGCTCTGGCTCTTGGAGCATATTTCTCTTGGCAAGGGGAAAGGGATCCCGCTAACCTGTGACTCCCTTTCATCCTTTTTCTATCCAAGAGAGGCTAAAGGTCAGCACGCTCTTTCTCTCATCCTCATGGGCAGGTTTGGTGGTCTCTTTTCCTGGCCATGGTGTCCATCCCTCCTGCAGTTCCTGTCGCACCTAGAAATGTAGTGGATGGGAAGCCACTAAAGATTTCCTGACCAAAAATCTGGCATCTTCTAAACTCTTCCAGGGCTGTGAGGGAGTTGTGCTGTGTGCTGCAGTGAGGACATGTACAGCCAACGTGAGCCAAAGGTGCTGTGGATCCAGCTTTGGCTGATGTGAATGGTCATGAGTTCCTGGCCTTTCTTCCCAGCTTCTCTCTCTTCTGAGCTTTTGTGCAGAAATAAGGTCACATGCCTTTGAGCAGTTTGGTGCCCTGCTCTGTGTAATTTTAAGTCCTCTGCACCCACCTTTGCACCTTTCATTAGAAAGAAGGGTGTGTGTGGCATGCTTGGATGTTTGGCACCAACTTCTCCCAGCTGCTCTTGTGCAAAGAGGAGCAGAGACAACCACTGGAAGGTACTTCAGTGTCCTCAGCTTTCAGGTAGTGAGAGAGCAGCTGCAAAGCTGGGCTAGGGTGAGCCACCACACTGAAGCAGCTCTCAAAAAGCTCAGAGGTGGTGTTGATGCACTGGAAATACAGAGGAAGCTCTTAGGCATGTGCTGCTGTGATGCCAAAGCCCAGGTACCATTGAGCAAGTGCCAGGAAACTGCAGTCACATGGCTTGTTGCAGGAAGCATTTCAGAGGTCAGGAGTCTTGAACTGGTGTGACGGCTGCCTGTAGCCGCGATGCTGGAAGGGCTGGCTGCCAAGCCATCGCTCACTCCCACCATGGCTTGCTCTCTGCCTTCCCTCTGCCCTCTCCATCACCTGGGGACCAGCTGCACACCCAGATGCTGCCCTGCTCGAGCGTTTGGAGCTGTGAGCAAGAGCATTCTTACCCAATTGTTAACCCACCGTCATTACCAACCTCCTGGCAAGTAAACCTGGTGAAGGGCTGTTGGCACCAAGCAGAAGGTTCCCTTGGACATCTACTGGAGCTTTCAGAGCGGGGGAAAAAACCCCAACCCTCCTTCCACCTCCTCTCTTGTCCCTGTCTGTCTCTGGCCAGCCCTAAGGCTGATGGACCAAGCGGCCACTGCCCAGATGGGATGTGGCAGAGTGACAGCTCTGGTCTGTTCCAGCGCATGCTGCCAGGGCTCTGCAGCCTCCTGAGGACACAACGTCCCCGGAGCCACAGAAGGGCTTCTGCCAGCTCTGCTGCATCCCAGAAGTGTCTGAGCCCTGCAGTGTGGGGAGGCCCTCTGGGGAGGGAGGTCTGTGTCACCTTCAGGGTGATGTGCTCCACCAAGGACCCTGCTCTTGACCACGGGACACCTCTGTCCCAACCGATGAGATGCCACTGTGCAACCCAGCTGTGCTTTGCTGCTAGAAATCATCTATCCCTCTCTTCCTGGTTTTCTCCGCCAGTTCCTCTGTCACCGGACTGAGGTGTGGAGGAGATGGATGGCTTTTGGAGCCTTGGAAGCTCTGCTCGGAGGCTGCTCCTTCCCACAGCCTGACTGCCACTGAAAGCACATGGTATTTGTCCCATGCCTGCAGTGCACAGTCCTAAAAAGCTGCTGCTTTTGTCTCACACTTAGCAGGGATCTGTCAGGGCTGCCTCCGACAGGGTTTTGCAGTGAAAGCAGGATGTAAGGAAGCATGGGGAGCTGCAGTCTGTGCACAGGGGACATGGAGGGGGAGCCCGGCACAGCTCCCAAGGCATCCCCCATCAATAGGTCCTTTCTTGTGAGGCTGGCTGAGGCAGAAGTGACTCACTGATGGGTGGGAGGCACAAGGTGGGTGCCCCCACCCACATCATTAAATGAAGGGACCAGCCCTTTGGGGCAGAAGCAGCACCAAGAGGAAAAACCCTGTTGTGAGAGCTTCTTGTGTTTTCTTAGGGTGAAGCTGGACCTCCTGGACCCAAGGGCTACAGGGGAGATGATGGCCCCCGCGGCAATGAGGTCAGTGCTGCTTCATCACCGCATCTTCTGGGGAAATGGAATGAAGGGAAGACCAGGAGATGCTACCCAATAGGGCTGCCCCCAATCCCTCAGATCTTGGGAACCTGTTGTAGGTGCAGACACACCAGGGTGTTTTTATGGGTCCTTAAAGCCATGACTGCCTTTTCCCACCTCCCAGAGGCCGTTTCACAGAAACAGTATAGCCACCCAACAAGCCACATGACTTCCCATCACAGAAGCTGGGGAACTGCTCTCCAAGGGCAGCCACCTGAATCTGCCAGCCGATCGGATACCCAGGACAAGGGAGCAAGCTGAATCCTAAGCTTGGATGGGGACTTTGCATTGCTCCTGTATAAGCAAAATCCCTCCCCTGATGGTAGCTGGTTGCCTCAGAAGGCATCATCTTCCCAGCAAGAAGGACTGTGTGCAATGCTTGATCACTTCTTCTGCTACTTCCAGGGCCCAAAGGGATTGCCTGGAGCACCTGGTCTGCCCGGAGACCCTGGCCTGATGGGAGAAAGGGTGAGTGGTATTTGTCTGGGAGGATTGCATGCAATGTAGAAATGATATATAACAGGCTGGTTCCACACCGTATAATCCAGGACAGGGAGAAAAGAAATTGCACTCTCATATGGCTGAGAGATGCTGGGGAAAACTGTAAGCAGCCTGGTTTTGAATATACATCCTATCTGCAGGCTCAAAGGGATGCCTTGGGATGTACTTTCCAGCAGCAGAGACCTGATGTTTCTAGTGTGTTCCGAGCCTGTGGCTGTATCACTGATCTGAGAGGGACAGTGTTGCTCTCTTCTTGGGGCTGTGCAGGTCACGCACAAGCAAGATGTCCCTTTTATCTGCCTGCATCAGTGTCCAACCCACCAGCCACAACTTTTTGCGCAAACATCTTGCTGTGGAGATGAGCTGTCCAAGGAGGGCAGGTTGCTGCTGCTGCGCTATTGAAAGGGTCTGCTTTTCCTTATCTCACAAATTCCTCCCTTCCTTTGCAGGGGGAGGATGGCCCTCCTGGGAATGGCACGGTTGGATTCACCGGTGCCCCTGTAAGTTGGCTGCTTTTCTTTATGCTGCTTGAAATTGTAAGACAGGTGTTTCTGCTCATATGACCTAACATGCTTCCTTTCCTTCATCCCCAGGGGCCACAAGGAGACAGAGGTGACCCTGGCATTAACGTAAGTGTGCTGCTTCCTTGTACATCCAGCAGAAAGTGCCCTGGCCAGTGACTTGGCTCTTGGAGCCTCTCCCTCAGCTACATGGGGAAATAGGCTCCCTGAAGCAGCCTGCTTTTCCAAAGCCCTCTTTTCTTCCCACCCACCTCTCCCTGGAAGTGTCCTGCCTTGGTGCGCTGGTAGTAACACCCAAGATGCCAGCCTGGGCAGAGTCCTCTTTGTTGCAGCCCTGGAGCCAGACTTTGGGGCTGGGAATGCCACCCAGGGATAGCTATATGGTGCTATAATAGTGAAGGCCACTTGAGAAGCTCTCTCCCTCAGTAGCACTGCAGTTTGGTGCTAAGGAGCCTATACACTGCTCTTAGCTCCTCATCCCAAGCCAGCTCTCACAGGGTCACTGCATGCCAGCACCAACTTCACCACACAAACAACAGCTGTCCATGCAGGAGTCTCCTCTATACTATTTTTCAGGGAACAAAAGGCTATGTCGGTCCTAAAGGTGATGAAGGAGAAGCTGGAGACCCTGGCAATGATGTGAGTAATCTGTATAAAGCTGAAACATGCCTGTGGGTTAGAGCCCATCAGACCTGGTAAGTCTGCAAGTGCCCTTTGCCACTGAGCACTGTCTGATGGCAAGAGGAGCTCTCTCCAGATGTTCATGTTGTGTCAGATTATGGCTGGCAAATTTCCAGATCTGTTATGTTGTGGTGAATGCTACACCTCTACAAAGCTTTGTGTGCTTCCAGTAACACCAAAGTTTGCACCTGTGCTTCACCATTGTCCTGTGGAGGGAGATATTCCCAGTGTCCATCCTGACCCTCCCAAGCCCTAACTCGTTTGGTTGGGTACAGGAATCTCCCATAACATTTTTGTGGTTAAGCAGGGCCCAGCAGACATCTGGAGGGGATGGCACTGCACTCTGACACACAGAGATTTGTGTATTTTGTTTGTTTTCATTCCAGAATGTAACCCCTGGCCCCAGGGGCATCAAAGGAGCAAAGGGCCACAGGGGACCTGAAGGCCGCCCGGTAAGGACTGACCCTGGCATGGTTTGCGCTGATGCGTGCGGTGTGCCAGGCTGATGGAGCTCCCAGCAGGAGCAAGGCAGTTTGAAAACCCACCGCTGCAGCCTGGCACGTGGGTCTCTGGAATCGCGTTCATCCCAAGACAAGGCAGAAAATACAGGCACTTGTGCTTTTTCGTGAGCCGAAGCATTCTTGGATGATTGGGTTCAGTAGGGGTGAGCAGCCTTTCAGAGTGGCCACCCCGAGCCTGAAGGCGTTTCAGTTCATGTTGAGCCTTGCTTGCATTGCCTCACGTTGGCCTAGGGGCTACAGGTGAGGCATCTCTGAGCAAATGCCATCCGTCCATTTCCTGGATGCCGTGGAGGCAATTCCAAGCCACGTCACACATGGTGTGCGTACTTGCTGCCCACACCAAAAGCTTACCTTCCCGTCTCAGTGGGCACAGCACATGTGGGAGGGGGTCTCTCTCCCTCTGTGCCTGTGCAGCCTCAGGGCATCATGCAGGCAAGAAGACGTACCAGCAACTGGGAAACAAAAAGACTTTTCTAGTATGGTACGGGCAGGGTACACCACGGATAGGACCAGCTGCTCTTGTAACTGCTCTCTCCATGCCTCTGTTTGACAGGGACCACCAGGACCTGTGGGGCCTCCAGGACCAGATGTGAGTGGGACAGGATCCGGGCGCTGCTTGCTTGCCCTGTGCTTCCCTTGGGATAGCTACATAGCTCCTCTTCATGCTTCCATCAGCATGATGGCTCCCGGGAGGGGGGAGGGTTGCTGCTGGGGGACCCTTGTGCTCCCAGGCTGAGTCAAGTCTGCCCCCCAGTACTGTCCCAGTGAGTGTCACTGGCCAGATTTCCTTCGTGTCCCCCACTTGCACATCACTCCTTTGCAGATCAGGATCTGCTTCAAGGGCACAAAGCAGCATTGCGGGGGGGTTGGAGTGGAGGGATGTAGGGGGACTGGGAGCCAGGCAGCTGCTTTTACTGTTACTCAAATGTTTCTTTACCTCTGTTTTCAGGAATGTGAAATCTTGGATATCATCATGAAGATGTGCTGTGAGTATCCCTGTACCTCTGCTCTCACCCACCTCTGATCCCTGAGGGAAGTGGCTGCTTTTTTCCTGACCTACAGGGCTGTCCCGAGGTAGCATGCTGAGGGATGCCATGGGCATCACTCCCAGGAGTCATAATTAAGTCAATGAGCTGGAGGAGGAATGGAGGGTCCTCCCTGCGGCGGGGACAGCAACCAAAATGAGGCAAATGTTTGGTGTTTTGGTGTCCCTTCTCTTGACACAGGGACTTCCAGATCGATCTCCAGTGTGTGTAGGTCGTGCAACCATGTTTCACATGTGTGGAACCAGACTGGTTTGCTGTCTGGCTCTGGGCACATGCAGTTACCCTTTGGGGAAATTACGAGCAAAACTGTGTAAAATCTGTGTGGAGTGTTTTTACAGGGTTTCTTTTCTTAAATAGCAGGGCCTGGCTAGGAAAGGGAGGTTTGTTCTGGGGTGTCCTGCCATGGGGAGCAGCAGTATGCATGTGCTGAAAAGGGTTTCTGGCCCATGGCCAGTTAATGAAATGCTGGAAGGACACAGGGTACTTAAGGAACTGAGTTTGAGCTCCACATTCTGGCAATTGACTTAATCCCTCCAGGATTAGGTTTTGTTTGTATTCTTATTTAAATAAGAACGCACCAGCGTGTGTGGAGACAGAGCTCTGCTGCATGCAGTGTTCCAAGTCAGGGCATCATAGTCTAAAACGAGAGGTCTGGATATTCCAAACAGGAGAGAAACCTCCATCAGCTTGAATTGTCCAGACCAGGTGTCTTTGGGTTTGCAGAAACAGAAACCTACAGTCTGCACTTGTGGGTGAAAAACCCTTTTGTCAAGCCTTTTAACATTCTCTCTCCCTTCTCTTGTAGCTTGCTGCGGTGAGTGTTACTTGGCAAAGCTGCTCTGCAAACATTTGCTAGCGCTTCTCCTTGCTTGTGCCGCTCCCTTTCCCTGCTCCTTGCCCTCCGCTGTGGAGATGCGGTGGGAGCCCGGGAGGACTAAGCATGAGCAAGGCAGGGAAGGGCAATAAACTCTCCCCGAGGGTGGATCCAGAGACTGCTGTGGCTGGGTCCCACAACTGGCAAAGTGCTGCCCAGGTGCCCTGTGCCAGCAAACTGCAGGCGGATTTTCTCCACCCTTTTTGTCGTTGAGACGGGATGTCAGTTCAGGGCACGCTGTGGGTCCACCTCTGTCCTCCTCCTCCTCCCAAGTCCTGTGCTGGTCTGCAGAGAAATGTGCTGGGTTTTTTCCCCTCTGCTGCTGTCCTGATGGGTTGGGTTTGCAGTCCAAAAGCTTGAAGGAAGAGCCAAGGGCACATTATGTCCTTCAGCCATGGGAAAGGGGGGAGCAAGCTGAGTCAGCCCCCTCCAGCCCACCAGTGTCACCTCTGTCCTCCTGGGCTGGGTGAATAGAAGAAGCGAGAAGGGCTGTGAGGAAACAGGCTTTGGAATAATTACTGGTTGTTTCAGGGGTGCTCACAGCTTGGAAATACTGCATGTCCCATAAGGAGTGCTGAGTGAAGTGTGAGTGGAAAATTAGTAAGCTGACTCTGAAGTCTCCCATGCAGCTGTCTTGCTGCTTTATCTGGCACCGTGCTTTGTGGGTGGATAGGGGACAGGCACCCACCTGGTCAGGACCAGCAGCAGACATCAGCTGCTTGCTTTGCTATGCCTCCCTGCAAAACCTGCTGCTCAGGTAGAAAACACAAGCCCCTCCGCTCCTGTGTCTCGCCGCAGAGTGCACCTGCGGTCCCGTCGACCTCCTCTTCGTGTTGGACAGCTCGGAGAGCATCGGCCTGCAGAACTTCCAGATAGCCAAGGACTTCATCATCAAAGTCATTGACCGCCTGAGCAAGGATGAGCGTGTCAAGGTGAGATTTCCACTGAGTGTCCAGATGCACTTGTGTGCACTCATGTTTTTACTGCAAGCAGAAAAACAGGGAGATGCCTCCACTCCAAAGAGCCTCTGCAATGCTTAATTTCAAGTGTCTAACTGGGGTGGATCTTGATTCCTCCCGTATTCATAAGGGGATGGAGGCTACAGGTTCTTTGTCCCAAAATCTAGACATTTCACTCTTTGTGGGCAAAGGTATTCTGTCTGCTGTGGCTGAGAACTCTTCCTCCATGTCCCAGAGCAGATGGGTCATAAAGCATTCCCCTGATCAATTAGTGTCATCTTGTCCTGATGATCATTTCAGGTGGCTGGAGGAGGTAACACGAGAGAGAGAGTGCAAATTCCCATAGCTTCCTGATGGCCGGCCCCCTAGGCACCCTTATTTGTACTGAAGCTTGGGTTTTGGTTACCAGTTAAGCACACTGCTAAAAAGAATCTTTGCTGCCCAAAACAGCAATATTGTCTTGGTAGTGAGTCTTTCAGTCTGAAGAGGGACACGAATTCTTGCTCTCCTAACTCTTGCCTGGTAACCTGCTGTGTGTGGGAAATTTCATTTACCCTTGCTGGAAGGGTTGTTTGGGATCCAGCCTTTCCTTAAGGTATAATCGGACACATCCATAGCACATAGGCTGTAAAGCCATGATATATTACCTTTGGATACTTCTGTAGGCATGAATATGTCTCCATCACTGGCAAAGAGAGAGTGAAAAGCCTGAAAGGCTAGAACTGGGCAGTAAAACCATTGTGTTGGAAGAAAAACAGAAGCTTTGAAAAAAGGCTTACTCCTAGCCACCCAACACTGCCTGTGTTGAGACCCTGAGCCAGGAAACCTGAGTTTTGCATCTTGTTTCACTGCCTCACCCAATTGGTCCCTATGCGCATCCACTCCTACTGGGGCTCCTTCTGCCTGGAATAAGGCAGGGGAGAGGCAGCAGAGCCTGTCATGAAAGCGTTCAGGTATCCAGGGTCCCCTGAGATCTCTGACCCTAACTGGCTTCTACTTTTTCCAACAGTTTGAACCTGGGGAGTCCCACGTGGGTGTTGTGCAGTACAGCCATGACAAAACGCAGGAGCTGGTGGCCATGGGGGATGCCAACATAGACAACATTGGGGCGCTCAAACAGTGAGTCTGCAGTGTCTCAGCACATCGTGTCCCTGACCTAGGGACACCTACTCACCTCCCATCTTCCATCTCCAGGGCAGCAGCTCCTGCAGCTGCAGGGATGCTCAATGTTCTGGAGCAGAAAGTAGCAGTTGGTGGCATTGTAGGTAGTGCTGAGGCCAAGGACTCTGCTGCTGTTTCACCCAAAGCCCCGAGCAGGGATGTTGCTGTGCAAACATGTCAGACCTATGTGTTCCATTGGGGGGCTCCTTCAGTATCCGTGGGACAGGGCTTGCAGGCTTACTGGTGTCTCTGCTTATAGGGCAGTCAAGAACTTGAAATGGATAGCTGGGGGGACCTTCACTGGAGAAGCTCTGCAGTTCACCAAGGACAACCTGCTGCGGAGATTCACGTCTGACAAGCGCGTTGCCATTGTCATCACGGACGGACGTTCTGACACGCTGCGGGACCCTACCCCACTTAACTCGCTGTGCGATGTCACCCCGGTAAGGGCACACTAGGGCAGGGGTGACACGTGTCACTAGAAGCACCCTCATGGAGTGACAGGCGTTCAAGTTTATGAATGCTTTTGGTGACGGAGTCTAACTTCCCTGCAGGTGGTTTCTCTTGGGATAGGTGACATTTTCCGCAACCCTCCGAATCCAGATCACCTGAATGATATCGCTTGTTTAAGCAGACCGACCAGGCCAGGACTGTCTATTCAAAGGGACAACTATGCTGAGCTCCTGGATGACACCTTCTTGCAGAACATCACCTCGTACGTCTGCCAAGGTGAGCGAGAGGTGGTGCCTGGAGGCAATAGGGAAGGTGGTGAGGGTTGCCTCAGCAAAAGGGTGAGGGATGCAGACTGCCCTCCCTTCCCTTCCCCCTGTCATGCAGGTACTTAGGGAAGAGAACAGCATTCAAGGTTTAGTTAAACAAGGGACAAGGATGTCTTGTGTCTCAGAATAATTTGCAGCCAGGTCCAGGTCCTGTCCTGCTGCAGGACATCTCTGTCCACAGTATTTTTTCAAGCATGCACTTTGGTGCTTTCTGAACACATAGAGCCATTGCACAGTGTGGCTGTGACCGAGGGGAGTGTTTGTCCCTGCTGTGACTCCGTGGAAAGCTGTGCTATAGGAAAAGTGATCTTTTTTCTTTTTTTTTTCCCCTGGGTGAGTCAGTGACATTACTCTTTCTAATTTTCTTAACAGAGAAGAAATGTCCAGACTACACCTGCCCAAGTGAGTATTGAACCCTCATGTCATGTGAAGGGGGTTGTGGGTGCGGGAAGTGGGAGTTCGTGGGAACACAGAGCTCAGAGACCACTCGCACCAGGGAGGGTCCCAGTCTGGAGAAGTGAGCAAGCCTTGTCGGACACTCACAGGGTCTCTCACATACATGCCAGCCCAAAGCACCTGAGGAAAAAGCCTAGACAGTTGCTTTTCTGGCACTAGAAAGGATGCTGTGCCAGATTTAGCCCTCACAGGCTTTAGCTGAGGCAGGTAATGAGGTCAGTGGTTATGTGGTGGTAGGAGCATGAGCAAAAGTCAGCACTGTGGCAGGGATATTTAAGAAATGTGCTCGAAAATTGAGTGCAGGGAGGAATTTAGTGGGGTACACCTCCAAGTCAGAAATGTATACAATCCTCAGACATCACGGAAAGAATCCAGCCTCGGGAGATGAAGTGCTCCCCCAGACACGCAAGGACAGCCTAAGACAAGGAAAACACGCACCATATTTAAGCAAAAAGAGTGACTAGATTATCTGAGCCAGATAAGTACCTGGGAATGCAGTTTCTCATAAACCAAATAAAAGGAGGAATGAAAGGGTAAAAGGACAAGTGTGGGACAGCACTAGGATAGGGGAAACCAAACTAGCAAATACCCAGAAAGCAAGGATTTCCCAAGTCTGACAAGGCAGGAAACCTGCAAGACAGTGACTTCACCGGCCTCCCGTGGAAAGGGGCAGGAGGAGGAGGGAAGCAGTGTAATGAGCCCTGGGCCTTTCCCCTTACAGTCACCTTCACCGGGCTGGCAGACATCACACTGCTGGTGGACAGCTCCACCAGCGTGGGGAGCAAGAACTTCGAGACCACCAAGAAGTTCGTGAAGCGGCTGGCGGAGCGGTTCCTGGAGGCTGGCAAGCCTGCTGACGACTCTGTTCGCGTCTCGGTGGTCCAATACAGCGGCAGGAACCAGCAGAAAGTGGAAACTCAATTCCAGTACAATTACACGATCGTTGCCAAAGCCATTGACAACATGGAGTTCATTAACGACGCCACGGACATCAACGCCGCTCTGCGGTACGTCACGGCACTGTACCAACGGTCCTCCCATGCTGGGGCAAAGAAGAGGGTGCTGGTGTTCTCTGACGGCAACTCTCAAGGGATCACCGCGAGGGCCATCGAGAGGGCTGTGCAGGAAGCCCAGCAGGCCGGCATAGAGATCTACGTGCTGGCGGTGGGCAGCCAAGCCAATGAGCCCAACATCCGTGTTCTGGTCACAGGGAAGAGTGCAGACTATGATGTGGTCTATGGGGAGCGCCACCTCTTCCGTGTGCCCGACTATACCTCGCTGCTGCGTGGCGTCTTCTACCAAACTGTGTCCAGGAAGATCGCTGTTGACTGAGCATCTGGATGGGTTGCTGCCAAAGCCATGCCTGCTTCTGTCTTGCCTAAAAATGAAAACCATCAAAAGAAAAAATTAACAGTATTCTTGACCATCCTGAGAAATTTGCACCTATGCAGATAGCCATAGTGCCACAGCCAGGCTGTGCATAGTCCTCTTCCTTCTCCCCTGGCTTCTTCACCTGTATCTCTACCCTCTTAGCCTCAAACCTCCCTCCCTGCCCATGACTGCCTCTCTCTCCCCGCAGCAGGCAAACACAAGCGCACCTAGCAATAAGCCTCCAGAACAACAAAAGCAACCTCATCCCACTGGGGTTTTTTTGCTAGGAAAGAATCAGGATGAGGAATTTTGTACCACTAAGGACTAACTTAGTCTCATAAGGCTGATTATGGTCTCTTCAGATACATATTTTTTGTTGTTCACTTGCTTCTTTCCTTCATACATCAGCTGGGCGCTTGCCCGGCTCGCAATGGTCCCTAACCCCATGCTGTGCTTCAAACAAAACACTTCAGCAAGCTTTGCGAGGGGATTGTTGTCAAGGCTGGCAAGTTTGCTTCACATCTCCTATGCCTGGGGGAGGGAGGGCTGGACTTCCAAACCACCTATGTACTAGGCATGGGTGGAAGAATCTTTGGTATCCGGTGCTGTGGGGTGGGGCACTTGACTTCCCAGGACTGGGGTGGAGGTGGGTGGTGGAGCATCCCTTAACTCTGCCACTTCCACTGCGGGCAGGGAGGCTAGGCACCAACCAAATGAAAGTTGGACACCAGCTACTGGGGAAGGGGGAAATCCTAGAAGAAACTACATAACTACACTCCTTTGCTAACTATCTCATGGTCCTACAGTATAACCAGGAACCTCGTGAATAACCTGATGACTTGTGTTACAGTCCAAGTTCCATTCTGGAAAAATCTCTCTGAGCCCAGTTAGTGGGATTTCTTTTTAATTTTTTATTTTTCTCAAAAGACCCAGGCTGTCTAATTCCCAGTGAGCTCTGGGAGTACCGTTTCTACAGGATCATCTAGGAGTTAGGAACCTGGGCCCTAGGGAAACCCACTAACTGTACTATATATTGAATTAGGGCCTCATCCACAGCCCAGCAAAGTCAAGGGAAAGGCTGTGGGCTTTCCCCACAATTATCTGCCAGGGGCTTTGACTCATGCAGAAATACTGACAAAGGTGCTATCACTATGTGGGTGATGCAGGCCCTTGGTGTTTACAAGGTTGTTTCCAGGACCACGCTGCAGATGTGGTTTGGCTGGGTGAGATTTTGTTTCAGTGCTTCCATTGGTGCTCTTGCTATAAATTCATGCGCTTTTGAGAAAGCAAAAGTGATTGCCAGGTATCAGCATCCCACATCTCTTTACTTTGTATCCAAAAATCCATTGTACGAGTTAGTTTTATTTTATGCCTGTGTTTTACTAAAATTGTCCACTTTGGAAATTTGTCAAATAAATTGTTTTCCACAATCTCGTTGGAAGTTCCTCTGACCTGAATTTTAAGAGCTCTGAACATTCAGAAACCCACACAGTAAAACAG
>NW_010225162.1:0-31916 GCF_000690775.1 Eurypyga helias | reverse complement strand
TCTCACGTGAAAATGTAAGGGATAGAAGAAGAGAGATCTATTGCTTTTGCATTGCAAATATGGCTATTATTGAATGCTGTGGACTTGAAAAATACTGTGAATTCTCTTCATCTATGAAATAGGACATTAGAAATTGTATGAGAAAAATACTGAGCTCCCAAAGCATGGGAAAAGCTTATGCAGCTTCTGTTTGCCTTCTGCTTCCAAAAAAAACCCAAACACCCACCTATGCAGGTAGGTACTGTTGTTTCCAGAAGACCAGGAGCAGAGGGATGGTGATCATCAGGGGAAGGGATAAGCTGTTTGCTTTCTGCTTATGTTCAGCATCTCTCCTTGGTACCTCATTGCCCAGGCATGGAGGGGTGCTGCTCTGCAGACAGGGCTGCTGGTAGAGTTATCAAATATCTCCTCCAGCTTTGCCAAGCTCAGTGCTCTGCTGTAAAAGGTGCCTGTCTTTGGGGGACCTCTCAGGCCATACCCTACATCCCAGGGGCTTGCTGCAACCTTTCACTGTGGATGCACGTGAAGTCACTTGCTCCCCAGACAGTGGATGACATTCACATTCTGTTTGTGTAAGAGAGGTACTGCCTTGCTTCTCCCTTGTCTCCTCTTAATCATGCTCTCTCCTGGGCCAAACATTTCAATTGGGATGCTTGTTGAGTTCCCTGGGTGTTCCCCAGTGTCAGGGACACCTCACTCCTGGCTGGAAAGTCTGAGGAACACCTCTGGGGAGGCTCTGCGTGTGGCTGCAGTTTGTATCAGATGTCCTGTTTCCCTCTCCACGGAAAGGTAAGAAAAAATGCCTTTGTTCAGCAGTGGTTATTACAGCTCAAGAAATGTTTCTTAATGGCACGCTGCAGTCCTTGGCATGAGTTGACCATGAAGGGAGGGAACATGACAGGGACAAGCCCCTGGCTTACACACTTCCTGCTTGGACTGCCTGGCTGGCAGGATACACCCCTGCCAGCAAAGGGGGGTGAGAAAAGGGGGTTGCCACACACCCCCTTCCCTGCACAGCTCCTCCTGGGGTGTGCCACCTCACACTCCAGCTGGGCCAAGTCAAATGCTGGGATGTAAAAGGCAACTAGGGAATGCTCTTGCTCCCTTTGGGCTGGTTTACAGATTTTTGCTATAAAAGCAGGTGCTAGGAGGGATTTTTTTTTTTTCTCCTTCCTCCATGTGCTACCCCCCAACCACGTCCTTGCTTTTTCCTTTACTGAGGAAAGCAAGAAGCGTTAGCTTCCAAGCCTTAGTTTTGGAGTCTTTGTCAGTTTTCTCCATGAGAAAAAGCTGAACATTCCCTTTAAATCCCAGTTTGCCCAGAAGAAACATGGTTTTAAATGGAGTCTGATGGCAAGCTGCCTTCCCCAGGAGACAGGGACCAGCAGGGATTTTTCAGCAGTGCACAATGCCTGGTGTTTAGGTATGTTGTCTTGTCCCTCCCCATGCTCGTGCACTGTCCTGGCAGGATTGCAGGAACCCTTGTTGGGTGCTTGGGACAAAGCCTGCCCCAATATGCTGGAGTCATTTTTGTCTTCCATTTCTGGTTATATTTATTCCTCTTTTCAGTCTCAATTTTTATGCTTCCATTACAGGGAAGGTCAAAAATGCCTTTGCCTGCAGGCCTGCTTTGTTAAACTTCAGATGTTCTCCAGATGTTCAGTGGGGGGGAGGCGGGGTTTATGTAACAACGACAGAATTTGGGCCACATTTCTCTGTTTTCCTCTGACTAAATGCTCCTCATTTGAGGCAATGCTGATTCACAGCCCTTCGTGGGAAGGTGGTGGCTGGGGCAGGAGGGGATTGCTGAGGTCACTTTGCCCATGTGGTAAGACTCCTACAGCATGTACCCTATAAGCAATGCCAAAAACCAACGATGCAACAGGCTGGGACAGCACTGTGGGACTGCAATCCCAAATGATAGAGCAAGAAGTGATGCAAGAGAGGTAAACTGGTATGTGTGAGAGAGATCCTGCCCAGTTAGCTCTTGTAAATGAGAAGATAAGACTGCTTGCACTTGGGAAGCCCTGAGAGGCTTAGCTACATCCCCCTAACAGCCTGATCACCTGTCCAGACCCTACCCAGCTTTGTGGGCACAGCTCTGCAGCCGGTCTCCATATTAGTCTAGTGCCCTGGTCATTGTTCCTCCGTGGACATCAGATGTAGCACGAGGCCCTGCCCAGCACGACATATTGTACCTGTACAGCCCTGACATGCGAGTCGTGTTCATGCACTGTGGTCAGAGCTTGCTCCCACAAGCTTGCTTGGTAGCATCACGAAGGCTACCTCTGCACCCCTGGGCAGCTCTGTCCCAAGAGGTGCTGCCCTGGACAGCACAGGACTGCTGGAGACCACCTCCTTGCAGCCCTGTAGCCCAACCAAATTGCTGTTGATGATGCCAGCAGTATACCTCAAGCTTTATAACAATAAATAGCTGCTTTAGGATGATTTTTAATTGTGTTTTCAAAATTATTTAAGAGCCTTCCCTGTGCTGACAATTTTCCCAAGGAGCACAGGTCTGTTGTCTTGCCTCTCCCAGCTATAACAGCAGAATAACTGAATGTTCAAATGCCTCTCCCTACCCTGTGGTTTAGGGTTTGTTTTAACTCTACTATTCCCATGTGTGTTTTAGTTTAAGCTTTGCGTTATTTTGTCCTATTGCATGGCTCTCCCCCTTAAAAGAATTAATATTGTAGAAGAAGAATGAATCGTGGCATGTGTAATTTTGTGGATAAACAGCAGAGGAAAAACTGTAGCCTATTAAGAAAGATTGGATTGACACACAGAAGCAATTCTGAGCAAACTCAAGACCACAAGGGAAAACCATCCCCCTCCCAACACCTACTATCATCATCATCATACTTCTCCAGGTAAATGACTGAAGAAGCTGATGGCCAGGATGGCCATTGCTTAGGATGGGGGGGCATCACCAAAGCATGGTGCAGCTCTGGGAGACTTGCACATAAAAATTCTAGTTTTTGCTAAATCCCACCAATAGTTAGGTCGTTTAGATTATAGGTACCTAAATAATAACTGAACTGAATATGTTTTTGTATTATGGGTAGGCTGAGAAGATGTAATTAGACAAACAATGAATTTTTAGATCTACCGTGTCATCTTTGGGTGAGCAGCCCGTAGCTAAGCCCCCAAGTAACAAGCATGTTCTGCCAGTGTTTTACCCTGCAACGTTTCTCCTTGCTGCCTGTCGGAAGATCTGGCTGGGTCCACAGTGCGTGCTTTCCGTGCTTGTCTGCGGAAAGTATGTGCTGCGTGGACACCCGCAGGAAGCGCTTCTCAGCTGTGTCATCCCTGCGCAAACACTGGAGTTTAACATTCAAGCTGCTAAACCAAACAAAAATGCAGCTGGGGTGTCTCTTCCTGATGACAATATATTAAAAGAGAAAAAAAGAATGAAATAGCAGAAGTTGGAGGCAATGCAGACACATCCTACCCCTTGCGTCATGCTTATGGAGAATATATTTTGGTTTTTTTTTTCCAGCTAAGGACACATTTGTTTATGGTACTTAGTTCTGGGTGAGTCCAAAAGTCTTGAGAGACAAACTGTTTCTTGAAATAAGGTGAGTTTTCTAAAAAAAAAACCTATGCAAGAAATTTTGGGCCCATCTTTTTATGACATCATCTGATTTGACCATGCAAAGCATATGCTGAGCAGTTCTGGTATAGCCATGAACTTTCATAGAATTTAAGCCTCTGTCTAAAAGTTCTATTTTTTTTCACATTATATTAGCCAAATAAAAGATGCTTGTACAGAAGCACTGAGAAATAAGGCATGAAGAGGCCTCAGGATGTCACTTAGCCCGTTTTCTAATTTAAAGGTATGTTTTACCCCACAGGCTGTATATTTCTACCCCTGTCAGATGGGCATTTATCCAGTATTAAACATCTCTGAAAACAGAGATTTTACCATGTCTGCAGGCATCCTGTTTTAGTGCAGTACTGCAAATAATGCAGCTGGTGCTACTTCTGGAGAACACATCCCAGTGTCCAGCCCAAGTATCTCCTGCTGCTATTAAGCCTGTTGCTTCGTGTTGTCTGCACCATGGACATGGAGATCACCTTCCTTTTTTTACAAGGGAAAGGTGATTTCTGTGTTTTCTTTTTTTTTCCTGTGTTTTCTTTTTCCTCTCATGATCTGAACACCTAGTTCTCATTCACAGTTCTAGAAGCCTGTGGTCTGTTCCCAGCCATAGCATCTCTGGAGAAGGTCCTTACAACAGACGTGCCCATCACAGCACTGATCCGGAAAAACTTATCTGAACTGGTAAGGAGTCTGACGGCAGTGTGAGTTCCCTTCTCCTCTGGTCCTGGGTCTATTTGGGGTTGTTATCAAACAGTCTGCACAGCCAACCTTTCTTTTCCATTTAGTCCAGGGCTTATTTAAACAGCAGTTATTTAAACCTGAGACCTCTACCCAGCATAAAGGTTTTGTAGGAACAGGGCAAAGCTTTTCGGAACCTCTATGGAGAAAAATATTAACCCAAACTGGTCTTCTGGCATGAGAACCTCAAGACATTTGTTGCACAGTTGACCTAGAGACTGGAAAGGGATCAAGGTAAGAATTATCTGTATACAAACAACTTTAAAACCACCTTTATGGAAGGTAACTTCTGGTAAAAACATGTGGATCAGTAGAACGTGCTGAGAGTTAGCCATCTTCAGTAACAGGCTTAAGCCAGCCAGCAGCTAATAATTTTTGAAGCTGAAATTGGAAAACTGGCCTATTATCCTGGAAAAGATGAGCCTCAGAGAGATCCCAATCACAGGGACAAGGCCAGGAGGTGCTTGACAAAAGGAAATAAATAGCATCCTTCCACGGAATCAAGCTGAGGAGGAGAGACAGCCCGCCAGACCAGGCAGTATCTGCATCCCACAGATGCACACAGTTACGTGCTGCAGCAGCATGCAGGGATGGTGGAGCCCAGAAGGTGAGGGTCAAAAGCAATCAAGGGACTTCTTTAATCAAGTAGCTTCAAAATGGCCAAGTGTGATGTTTCAGCTTTGCAATGATCCATGTCTCCCAACACCCCTTCTCCCACCCACTGGAGATATGAGATGAAAAAACAAAGCAGACTTGGTGTTCCACAGACCGGCTGGGACAGGCACTGGCAGCTGCCTACCTGGGTCTCACCCAGCATCTCTGGTGGGAGAGCGAAGCCCCTCTTCTTACCAAACCTTGTCTTTCAAGCTCTCTCCCTGGAAGAGCCTGTCCTTTCTCAGGATGATCTCAGGATCATCCCTGCTATTGCTCCACTTCATCCTTTCACTGAGGATGCTCCCTGTTGGCTGCTGGGCTGAAAATCACTAGAAGTAGTTTTGTTGTTAATCTCTCCTTGCCCTATGAATGGGGGTTAAGGTCTCTTTGGTGTTCCTTGTAGCTTTGCAGAAATCTCCCTGGAAGAGCCTGTCCTTTCTCAGGATCATCCCTGCTATCGCTCCACTTCATCCTTTCACTGAGGATGCTCCCTGTTGGCTGCTGGGCTGAAAATCACTAGAAGTAGTTTTGTTGTTAATCTCTCCTTGCCCTATGAATGGGGGTTAAGGTCTCTTTGGTGTTCCTTGTAGCTTTGCAGAAACAAGCTCTTCTTGTATCAGGGCTGGGGGATTAACTTCTACTGGTATCTCAACCCCAGATGCTGCTATAAGCCAGAAAGGGGTTTCTGCAATGTCACAAACATATCTCTGGCAGTCAGACTGATCTGAATCAGACATCAGATGCCTAGACCCATACCGTGTGACCTCGTACATCATTCAAGGCATATCCAGCAGACGCTGGGCAGCCCTGGCAGCAGGAGGTCCATGTTGACAGCCAGCAGTTTCAAGATATGTCTTGCAATAGATATTTCAGGCAAGCAAGGAGCCTGCAGCACACTTTGCCTGTGCTGCTACTGCCCCGGTCCTGGCCTGAGACAGCTGATGGGCAGAGGCAGTGGAAGGACAGACTGCAGAGGGTGTAGGTCTGGAGAACCCCATTTTGAAAGCAGGGTTTTCTACACAGCGCAAACCTGGGGTAATGTGATCCTAAACATCATAAACATCATCCTAAAGTTGCCCCTAAAGTTTTCTTTTGTCTTTCTTTTCATCTGCCCCAACAACTAAATTCTTTATCCCTCAACTAGCCTTTTTTATGGCTTAAGAGAAAGCAAACAGGGCAGGAATAAGCATGAAAGGTCAGTGCCCAGATCCCATAGTTTTTCACCGCTCCAAAAGCACAGGGAAAAGACCTATCTGTCAGATGCTGGCTGGTGTTTCTTTCCTGGCTCAGTTTTAGAATGCAGTTCAAAACTTCATAAATGTGGATATTAGCTCAAAGTACTTGTCTATAGCTTCTGAAATCCCTGAAAATCCCTCTCTTGCCCTAAAAGAATCCAAAACCTCAGGAGCTGCAAAGTGTTTGCTCATTCTGAGTTGTGCTTATTCTTACATAAATGGGAAATTCAGCCTAGAGTGTTTCTGAGGGCTCTGTGTTTCTGATAGTACCTCTGGCAATAAAATTATCCCTGCATATAAAATTATGTCTTGGTTAATGTGAGTGCTAAAACACAGTTACATACAATATTTTCCACAGGACTTGAAGTACTTGAGATTTTTCAAAAGCAGCTTGTAAAACCAGCATGCTGCTTTTCTAGGGCAAGTCTGTCCTGGATAAAGCTCGGGCCATGAGCAGCAGACTGCAGTATTTTCTGGCTCCGAGAGCCTAGTGTGGAGGCGCTGGGCACGTACTTAACAAGACGCAGCCGAGGGCGGCTGGATAAGTCCCATCTGGAGCTCTGCAGCTCCTTTTGAAAAGTGTGTCAAAAGGGGTCTGGCGTGCAGGGGAAATGAGAACATGTGGCAGATTACTGGAGTCGAGACCAGCCCTCCCAACAGCAGCCTGGGATGTGACCCGAATGCCGTACCCAAGGCACAGCGGGGTCCTGATGAAATTGGCATTTACTACCTTGCAAAGCAAGGCAGGAGCAGACCAACTTTGCATAATTTCCCTCTGCAGCATCCCTGGGTCTCCCAGGTCCCATCCCCCAGGAGGACCTTTGCTTGGTGCTGGAACCCCATGTGTTCCCCATGGTACAGGAGGAGGGCTGGATGAAAGTTGGCAGTATTTCTCTGAGGCCACGTGTGCTCCAAGGTTGTGCAATCTGGCCAAGAGGCTCAGGGTCCCTGCATTTCCCAGTTTCAGTTGATGTCTCATCATCTAGCCCTTTGCTATGCAAGCTGGCATTCTTGCCAGCTCGTTTTGCTAGTGAGTGGGTGCTGGGAATTAAGTGCTAGCAAACACAAATTCAGTGGCTCCGCTTGTCATAGTCACAAAGGGATTTGGGAATTCCAGAAAATTCAGGGTCCCTTGGGTTCACATTGCTGTATGTTTTATGCAGGATCTGTGAAGACCCTCATGCATGTAGCAAGACGTGGCCAAGGAGTACTGTGTTGGTAGATGCTGCACAGTGAGTCAACTGTGCCGTTCGTTACGCAGAGTACAAACACTGCTACATCCCGGCAGCCGTCTCACCCAGCTGACAACAGGCTGCTGTGTGGGTGTCCTGATAGACTCAGTCTGACTGCTGGACAGGTACTGCTCAAGCATCACAGGCGGCAAGCATGCTATCAGGGAAGCTTTTCTGCATCCTCTGTGAGGTAGGGCAGGGAATTCACAGGAGAAGGCAATTTGGTGTGAGAAACCGTAACACGCGGCATCTGGTCTGCATAGCAAAGATGGATATGACTGTGTCACGTCTGTATGGGTCAGGGAGGCATCGCACAATTCAAACGCTTCCGCTTTAGAATCAGAAAATCGGCTTCTGATCGCTTTGTGCTTGGTCTACAGGTAATACCATGAAGATACTTTAAACAAGGTGGTTAAAAAACATGTCTGTATAATATTTGTTGCTTGTGATGCCTGGTGGGTTATTAGGTAAAGAAAAGAGCTAGTAAAATATTTTGGGAGTAGGCACTACCCGTCAGCTCTTGTACAGTGTTATCATGTGCCTTTGTGCAATTTTTCATAAGATCTGACAGTTGGATTAAGGCCGTGACCACTGTGTCTCCAGTTGTTTTACACTCTGTTGATTTGAGAGCCAAATTAGAAGCATGTGTTCACTGCACAGTTGCGAAATTGGAACCAAAGTACTCAGTTGACCCACAAACACTGTTTTCTGATTGCACTTAAATGAGTGGTTGCTTGTTAGCCACTGGGAAGGACGTATGTGCTGCACGAGTAAAAATAGATTCATTACTTTGCACATTTTTTCCAGGAAATTTGCATCAAAATAACCCCAAAAGTCCCTTTAATTCTATTAAAACATTTGAAATGTAGTTTTGTGTATTTCCAGTGACAGGACAAGAGGCAACAGGCACAAACTGAAATGCATGAAACTCCACCTGAACACAAGGAAATGTTTTCTTCACTGTGAGGCTTCTCAGACTCTGGGACTGGTTGCCCAGAGAGGTTGTGTAGTCTCCACCTGTGGAGATACTCAAAACCCAACTAGACACTGCCCTGGGCAACCTGCTCTAGCTGACCCTGCTCTGAATGGTTCTTGTTGTCTTATTTCAAGGTAATCCTCCTGAATTTGGGACTGCCCTGCTGCAGAGCACGCAGAGCCTGGCTTACGGAGCCAGGCACCCTGTTGCTTACTAGCTCCCAGTGCCTTTGTGTTTCTGGTCACCAGGCTCTAGCTGGAGACGGTGGAGGAGCGGCAGAGAATGCTGCATGGGTTTTATCTGTGTTACAGAGCAGCAGCTCGCACAAAGTACAGTATCTTGTGCTGATTTTGCTGCTTAGTCATACTGCAGCAACTGTAACTTGGCAGCTGGTCCTACACGGCTCCTTTGCAAATGTTTCCATTTATGGCTGGGATTTTTTGTTTTCCCTTTGCCTTCAATCACCACACAGATGGAAAGTCTCCAAAAGAGGAGGCCATAGGTTTACGTTGGGAGAAACCAGCTGTGCGTACTCATACCTTGCATTTCAAGTATCTCTTCCAGGAGCACACCACCCAGGATGCTCAAGGGTTTCATTAGGGATCATTTTGGTCAGAGGCGGGTGCTGTGCCTGTCTGGTGGCAGGAGCACAGATGTCATTGTGGTTGTCACTGTTTTCCTTGCCCAGGGCTCAGATACGCTGTGAAGGAGAAAGCTGTAGCCATGCAACCTGTTTGTCCCTGCTAGCAGATGAGTGCCGTGCCTGGTCCTGTCAAGGACACTGGAGAAGGGCAGCCACATGAGCAGGAGGTGCTGGAGACCCTCCAGGCTGTGGCCATCCCCTTCCTAGAGCCAAAGGTCCTGAATACTCCAGGAAGAGACGATACGGTTAGACAGAGAGTCAGCATGTGGGACCCAGGTTTCCTCCATGAGTTACAGATGTGCAGGTTTACGATGCAGTGTGCTCCAGCAAGCCTATGGAAAAAAGCATTCCCGGATTATGAAGAGCTTTAGGGCAGATAAAGCGTAGTCGTGACCCGAGCTGGAAAATGAATGTGCCTGCTGCAAGCCTATTGAAGTGGCTGGGGCTGGAGCCCCTGGGGGAATGGCACTAGGATGTGGCACCCCCGTCTTGTTCTTGCACCCTGCCTTGCTTGCTGGTTCCCCTGCTCACGTGGCTGACCTGGAGCAGCGGTCTGAGAACAATTGAGGGGAAAAAAAAAAAGAAATCATTTTCCTTACCCAGGGTACTGGTTTGGAAAAAAACCTAATCTTTTGTTTAAGGCCAGATTTGAGCAAGGCATTGGAAACCCTGTGCTTTTTGCTCCTGCTCCATGTACTTTTGTGAAAATTAAGCCTGTGCCTCAGTGAAACATGGACTGACCGTCCAGAGGTGGGTGCAGGTGGAGCAGGGTTCCCCTCCTGTCCCAGGCAAGGCAGAAAAGGTGCAAAGACTGGAGCACGGACCTGGCAGCTGCCCCTTCCTCAGGTTACGGATAAGCTCTCAGTGTCTGAATTGTTTCCTTTCAAATGTTTGCCTCAGTTCTGGGTATTCTGTAGAAAAATGTGATTTCTGGAGAAACCTTTTGAAAACAGAGCATTGATTTTTTTTTTTTTTTTCCCCAGCCAAAAAACCCTAATCTTTGCCAGAGATGATTCCTCTACAATCAAAGCATTCAGCTCCTATGAACAGGGAGCCACCTTGGGAAGAACAAATGTGGTGTTATTGCCCAGTCCTGCTGCAGATGTCCTGTCTACAGCTCTTGGCTTTCTGGTCTGCGTTATGGCAAGGCTTCAAGAAGACGGGAGCCGTTTAAAATTGTCACATCATGGCATAGCATCCCTCACCCCATGTCTCAGGTTGTAGAGTATGTGCGTTATCCCATTCTCAAGAACTTGAGGCTTACACAGTACTTTCTTCACCCAGACAGGGAGAGGAACAGGAGAGAAGCTCAGAGGTTTGGGAGACCCCATAGTGCTCTCCCCACATGGGAAGCCAGACCTGGAATGGGTCCTGCTCCAAACCCCTGATCCCAGTGGCCCTGAGCTGAGACCGTCCCCATGTGCAGGCACCAGTCTGGGATCTGTGTTGAGTACCAGTCCCCAGGAAAATGTGTGCTGCTCCACTGTGGGGGTTCCTGGGGTTTGCCCCAGCCAGCCAGGGCTGCTTGTCAGGGCTGGAGAGTCTGACCAACAGCCTGCAAGGGCAGGGCTGAAAGGGCTGCACTGTGCTGCTGACAGGGGCGCTACTGGGGGCTCCTGGGTGAGAGTCGGCACTGGAAGCTGCCCCTAGAACTGCTGCAGGAGTAGGTGGAGAGAGGGTAGTGACCCTCCCTGGGAGGGGGGACCCCAGCACTTGGGACAAGGAAATGGGGAGATGGTCCTAGAGTAGCTACAGTAGTGCTGGAACACTGGAGCTGGTGGGATGCAGCTGAAGGCTCATGAGACCAGTGTGCGGCAGCCCATGGTGGCTTGTGCAGGGGAGAAAGTTGGGAGGGACTAAGGAAGGGATATGTGGAGCAGTGGTTCGATCCTGCTGCATGTGGAGTCTGTAACAGGTGAATGTTCCAGTATTTGGCATGTTCTGGGATGTCTGTCCTACACATGCAAGGGAGGGAGTTTATTACAGCGCAGACTCTGTATCCTGATCTATAGGGAAAAGAGGTGGAGATTTTCACATATATGTGTTTAAACTTGTAATTCTCCTAATTCTGGTGTTTTGTAGGGTGAGGGGGGTTGATTCACTGAGCGCACATGGGCAGAATGTTTTCATGTCCATCCAAGTTGTCTGGGAGGAAGGGTAGAGGTTGTAGCACGTGTATGTCTAAGGCTGTGATGACGTTAAAAGTGTCAGTAACGAATGTATATTCAAATGATGGCTGCTAAATGTGTGTTCTCCTGAAATGTGGCCTTTGGGCTGCATGAAAGCAGCTCCTATTCCAGGAAACATGCTTTCCCTGAAAGCAGGACTCTCAAGTCAGCATGATGCTTTTGAAACTGGGGCTGATGCTGCTCCAGGATCTCAGCAGCTCAGAGGTAGCAAACCCAGCCCACATGGGCTTTCTCTGGCAGCTGCAGCATCTACAACCAAGGCTGCTGAGGTAGACCTGGCATCTCCTGTGCTCTCACACCTCTTCCCAAAGGTTTTGGCAGCAAAACCCTGGACCAGAGGCAAGCTTGCTGTTTACTCACAGAGACAAAACACGACAGAGGTTTTGCCAAAACCAACTGCTGCCTGCTGTCTCCTGTTGCCAGATGCTGCCAATCCCTCATCCTCCCCCAAGGAGATGTCTGTTCACTGCTGGCAGAGCTGTGGTCTCTCAATGGGATCCATGTGTCCTTGATGAGAGGCCTGGAGAGCTTAATCATCTCTGGTCCGGGGTTTTCTATCAAGCAATCCTACAACCTTCAATTATCTGGATTCCCCAGAAGGGATGTGGGAGGCTGATTTCCCCACAGGGTTTCTAGTGGCTCCTGCAAGTCCTTCCTTTCCTATTGCCCCTTCCCAGCACCCTTCCCGCTTTCTCGCCACGCTTGTTCGTGTGCTTCCCTGAGGGTGGTCTATGCTAGATCGTATCTTGATCACAGACGCACCTTTTATTTTTTCATCTCTGACATAGATGTGCTGAGCAGACAGGACGTCAATTCTGCCTTTGCAAGGCAGTGAGGTGTGCAATCACGGCCAGGCTGCTTTTCAGGATGCTCACGTTTGCCTGGCCTCGTGCACGGTTCAGCTGGAAAGCATTGAAGCTTCTCCTGTGAGCAGCCTGCAGAGCCTGCCACCATCACCACCACGATTCTAGGACAGGCACAATTTGCAGGCAGGACACCTTTTTATTGTGGCCATACTGGTTATGCTGCTGTGTGAAGGGGCACTCAGGGAGGTAATGTCAAATGTCACAGGACCCTTTAGACTGCCAGAGCAATGCTAGGGAAAACTTTGTGTAAAATTAAAATCTGGTTTTCATGCCCAAGAAGATAATTATAACAGAAACAAATAATGCATGGTTTCTTGCTCATGTCTGCTTCTCTCTTTCTGTTTTTATCTGTGTAGATGGAGGCTGTCAGAGTCTGGATGGATGAGGGACAGAAGGGATGGTGAAGAATTGTATGTAAAAGACAGTGAAGTGCGTGCCTGGACTTCCACCCCCCCCACTGTTAATTTTGTTTGTCACACACTGAAGCTGGAAAATCTCAAGCCTCTTTGGACTGGAGATAAGCATTCAAGTTCCACTGGCAGTCTCAGGGAAAAGTAGTATAAACATAAGATTTTCTTTACTGTACTCATGTGATCAAAATTATTGCATTGGATGTTGGAGGTTGAGCTCACATTAATGCTCAGATGAAGAGCACAGATGTCCAATTACCCTGGTAGAAGGCTATCTCACATGTCACATCCCTGGCAAAAAAATATTTTAACTTCTTTGTGACACTGAATTTTTGGGCCGATTTAAGGTACCGTCAAAAAGGAATTCAAGGAGGATGGAATACTGCTCTCCTGTACCTCTGTATTGCTAACTTGCTCTGCAAATTATTTGCTTGTTTTGTCTCAGAGGAATACAAGTTAATAATGCAACAGGGTTTTTTTGGGCTTTTTTTTTTTGGGGGGGGGGGAGGGTGGTGATGGGGGTTTGGTTTTACTTTGTAGGATGACCTTTGAAGCCAACTCAGGCAAGAAACTTTTTCTTAATACTGCTTATGTATCTATTTATGTTGCATTGCTTACATGCATAAAACTCTCATTCAAATTTTTATGACACTCGATGCAAATACCATTTTCCTTGTCAGTAGTAGCAGGTTTGCCTGACAGTACCGGGGAATTTTATTGCAATTTGGCCAGGAGGACACTTCACTGCAGAATTACACATTTCTTGAACGTCATTCTATAGCTACAAATGAATTGAGGGCCTCTAACGTGTTTTTTATTAGAGCAAAAATTGGAATGTGTGTGTAAGGGAAGGGGAGGTGCTAAGTGTGGTGCCAAAAGCAGAGAAGCTATGCTCTGCTGTACGTGACCCGGGGAGCTGGGACAAAGAGCTGCACAGGGTTCCCTGGATTCACATCAAATACGTGAAAACCAGCAGCCATCGAGCAGTGGAAAAGCTCTGCAACCCAAGGAACAGCTGCTGGGCGGCTGCCCACCAGCACTCCCTAGGACAGGGATGTTCGGAGAGCAGGGCAGCTCCCCGCAGACTCTGTCCCGTTGGAGGAAAGCAACTCCTGGGAGAGCTCAGCACATGACGTCAGTCCAGGGAGAGCTGGAGACATGCTGGGTTTTTGCTTCGTAACGTGGTAGCTAAGTGGGCACAGATTTCAGGGGTCTCCACCACTACAGTTCAGAGGCACATCTGTGTGCCTGTGGCACATGCTCGTAGCAAGACTTGAATTGGCTGCAAAATTTTGTTTCTGCAAGTTATTACGATTGCAAATTTTTTGAAAAATAGCATTAACTTAATCTGTAACAAATTTTGTGCCATATTCAGGTCATGAAAGGAGTCATGGTAAAAACCCTTTCTCCAGGACTGCACTCGTCTTCCAGAGAGTTTGGGGGCAATGTTGTTAGTGAGTAGCTAGATACAGTTCCTTACCATTGCAGAAACTCCAGAAGATATTACTGTTCGGTCTCACTTGTTGCTGTCATTTACCTGTGCGGTGCCTTTTGCCCATCAATCCACTCATTCGTGCGAGTATCGATCAGATCCTCATATTTTCCTTTAACCTCTGCAAGATAAAAATTAAAAGCTTGTTGTGTAGTTAGGGAGAGACTCGGGGGAAGGTTTTTCAGCAGCTTTGTGCTCCTGGAGGGCATGGCAAGCCTCTTCCAGGTGGCGTTGGAGGGACGGCTGTTGGTGCTATGCTGTCAGACCTTACCTGCTGCCTTCAGGATTGACCTGGGCTTATATGTGACTGCTGCACCCTTTGCTAAAGCATCCCAAGTGAGGACAGCCAAGCTCATTTCCCAGAACACCCTCACCTTCTGGGCGGTTTTGAGGTTTAGGCTTTCTAAAGAAGCTAAACTTGATGCTTTCTCCTGGTGAGCATCTTTAGTTACAAGTTACAGCCTTGAAGTCACAGATCTTCATTTAGGACACAAATCCAGCCCCCTAAAGCCAGTAAAAAGTCTCTCATTGACTTCAAGGGTTTTTTCATATTTCCTTTCTAATTCCTTTTTACTGGTCCCTTGGAAATGGGAATTACACATAATCTGCCCCAATGATTCAGCTCCATACAAAGGTTGATGTTGGAAACATTTGTTTAAGACCCGAGGGCAGGAGAACAGTGTGGTTACAGAGAGACAAAGCTGGGATTAAAGACAAGATTAACATTTCAAATAAATCAGCTCAGTTGCTGAGTAATGTGTCCTTGCCAGGCCACCAGACTCCTGAGGGAAGTCACTCCAACCAGGGCCAGCCACCTCCCAGCCCAGCAGCCCACTCTGCCATATCCCCACGTTCAGAGGAAAGGCTTTTTTTCCTATCTGATCCCTTTCAGCCCCCTCTTTTCCCAGGATATAGGCACTAATTAATTCCTTTCCTTTCTATTTATACCCATTAGTCATCGCAGAAGAGTCCCCCAGTAGATTTATGTTCAATATAATGAGTATGTCTTGAGGGAATATTATTCATACAGTTAGCTGGAATCTAACAGAGAAAGTCTATATTTTATTTGTAACCTTAGCCAGAGTAGTCACGGGGAGGCAGTACCTCCAGGCTCCAGCAGTGAAAATACTGCCTCCAGGCTCCAGCAGTGAAAAAAGGCAAATGTTTAGATAGAAATTCATCAGCAGAAGAAGGAAACTGAAATCTCTTTCTTAGGTCTGTACATGGCATTAAGGACTGTGGGTGGGGCGGGATGTGACTAAGTTCAAAAATGTACATTTTTTTGAACCATCACTGGTAAAAGTCTGGGGAGGGGAATGAGGTTTCTTCTATAAACTATGTGGGTTTTCTCTCTTAATTTCATGGAAACACCACTGCAAGTTTTTCCTTCTCGTTTCTTTGGCAACAAGAAAATAAAACAAATGCAGCTGGGTCATTCTGCTCTTGCTGTATTTCACCACGAAGCACAAAGATGCAAACTGTGTGTTTTAACTCCTTCCCTACCCTGGCTATGAAACTAAAGATCATTTAACACCTCCACGAAGATAGCTTGGGATTATCCAGCACATACTGCAGACCAGGGAGGCCTCAGCCACCTCTCCGATGTCCTGCCTTGCCAGGGAGCTGGAATGCAATTGCTTCACTAAGCAAGGGCTCTTCCCAGTGAGTCAACGAGGTTTGGGACTCAACCGTCTTGACTGGCTGCATGGAAAAGAATGTGCTGTAAGAGATGAAAGCATCAAAAGTCAAGGATTGTGAAACTGGTAAAAAGGGAACTGTTCTGGGAGAAAGGGTTTCAGTCTGTCCTTTCCCCACTTTCTCTGCCCTCTGCCCATTTTTTTGTTTGCTGGGTTTCACTTATGATGTTGTGTTACTGCTACCTGGCACCTCTGTGAGCACCCCAGGTACCCTCAGTTTCCCTGGTACTGAAGTGGCCTGAGCTGGCCCTTCCACCCACTGCGTTGAACCTGAGCTGGCCCTTCCACCAACCATGTTGTGAGGAGACCCAGTAATTCAGGAATGGTCAGCTGGAAGACTTGTGCTTTTGCCCTGTCTGGAGGGAGCAGCTCCAGAAGCAGTGAGCTGCCAGGGTAGAAAAGCTGACTCTAGACAATAAGCGTGGACTGAGCAACTGGAGGTGAAATATTAACAAGCTCATAGTATGGCCTCAGTATCAAAAGGGAAAACTGGAAAAACTCTAAGGAATTGTGCAGCAAGAGCAGCTTGGTACAGGCTCCCAGAGCATCCCTACTGTTCTTCAAGCCAGCGTACTCAAACCGATCCTGGGAAAGGAGATCTTGAGCAGAAGGGAAATAAAACTTGGAGCAAGGGTCTCTGTACTAGTAAGGTCTAAACAAACACTTCAGGAGTATTATTAGAAGTGGCAGGGAAGCAGGCTCACGGCTGACTGTGGGAGCAAAGCCTTGGCTTGGGAGATGGGGTACTGCCACCTCCATTTCTGCGGTCTTCCCACCACTGTATCCTAAACAATGTAGAGTCAGTGGGGTGTCATCATCCTCTAAGGATCTTGAGCTGTAGTGAAAAAATACAAGGTCAGAGATAGGGGCCTGCATCTGGCAAGGCTTCAGTAACGCTGTAGGTTGGGAAATCCTTGGGGCTGTTTAAAATAAAATTCTAGGAACTCCAAACAGTACTTCCTGATGCGTTAGCAAACAATGGTTTATGAGCACGCAAATGCTGTATGTAAAAACGGGGTGCTAGGTAAATAACAAGTGCAAGAGCATAGGGGACTTAAAAGTTAACACCAGAATATTAAAATAGGAACAACTATGCAAAGCCTCAGATTGCACTTGGGACTTCGTGATGACTCTCTAAACATCCTGAAGCAGTTGGCTTTAATGGCCTAAATCCCAGGAAATGCTGCTAAAATATGGTATCAAACAAACATTTGCTTTTTTCTTCAGAAAGATTCCCCTTTGTGTCTCATTTTACCAACGATTCAAGGATGCCAAATGCAGTGGGGTCTGTTGCTCAGGTACAGACCTGGGTTAAACTAGAAAAGTAGATGTTTTTTCTTCTTTTGTTTCCTTAATAGATGTCTTCTGAGCCCCAGTGAGGAGGAGCAAGACCTGCCAGCAATGCTTCTGAGCCGGCCGAGCCTGCACCCAGTGTCCTCACAAAGGGTGGTGAGGATCGGAGGGCGGACCAGCCCAGGTGATGTAGTAGGTGGCTGCTGCAGACCTCCTGGCGAAGAAGAGGAGGTGGATGAAGTTTTCTTTAGGCACTTGGAGCAATCCTTACAGCCATCGGCCCACGTACTCCTGAGTGGATGTAACCACCTCGCCGGAATGGTTTGAAGGCAATTGCGCAATGGAGGTGATGAATGAACAGACCGGGGAGATGCGCTTTTGGACCCACTACTGAAACACAGGGAAGGACATGCTAAAAATGAGAAGATTGCAAGCGTCTGCAGGGACTGCAAGATTGTGGCACTTAAGGCACTGAAGGAAGACAGCAAGGCAAACAGCAGAATTACAGCCCTGAATGGGGAGGAGCAGGGGCTTGCTTGTTGGTGGAGAGAGATACAAATGCCTTGTATGAACTGAGTTAGGAGGCAAGAATTTCAGAAAATGGCAACTACAAAAGGGTGTAAAATCTCTCCTTCCGTTTGCAGTCAGGAATTATGCTGTTATTATCAACTGCATACTTACAAATATTTGAAAATCAGCATTCTTTTTTTTCACTAAGCACTTAACAATCTTGGCCTCATTTTTGGTTCTCTTCACATATTTAGAAAACAAGACCCTTGGATATCACTGTAAAATCTCAGAATTGCATGAAGGGTGGCTGCAATCGCAGACAGATGCAAAGAAACTACAGTAGCTGCTTCCCAGAGAACCACAGCCGTCCCATAAAGCTGTTTCAGATGTATGTGATTTAAAACGAGGAGTGTGCATTTTACTGGGGGCTACAACTCAGATGTTAAAAAAAAAATGAGCAGCCACACAGTTTACAAAGTAACTAAACATACCCTAAATCACATTTAAGTCTACAAGGGGATGTAAACAAAGTAGTAGCCCTCTGTGCCTGATCGACTCAGTTACTTCAAACATGATACAGAGTCATAGAGGAGAGCAGAAAATCAAAGTTTTTTCCTCCTTTCTTTCTTTCTACTCCTCATCTTCCTCCATTTCCTCTCTCTCCATCTTAAATGCAATTGAATACCAAATATCTGTATACAGTGTGTTCTGTGAGCAGCAGTAACGGTGTGTGTGTCAGATGCAGAGGGGATAGGCGACTAATCCATGGCCATGCACGCTCTCTGCAAAAATCTTTCCATGACATTTGCACTTCCACTGAAAGGACAGGAAGGGAAAAAGGCAATCTATTTGAGGATTAGGAAGAGGAACCAGAGAGAGGACGGAGATAGTGGATGAGATTCCTATGAGCGAAGGTGAGTGATTCCTCACCTGGACAGAGCTCCATATATATACACATATACGTAACACTACGTATAAAAGAGGGTCACTGCACAAAAAGAAATGTCTTTGCCCACCTTGATTCCCATTACAAAGAAGAAAGAAGATGTTAGATAAAATTTTGGTACTGTCTCAAAAAGTTCCTTGCACCATGCCTATTTTGCTCTAGAGCTTTCTAGGTCCTCATCCCATTCACAAGAACAAAAACTCAATTGCAGAGAACTAGCTGGGGCATCTTTTTGCCACCAGTTATAAAAGAAGATGGTAAAAAAGCCCAACAAGTCCAGAAAAAGAGCAGCAAATTTCATTAAAATGGATGCCTAGGTAGGTGAGAAAGACCAGGTTAGCCTTTTTTTATCTCAGGAAAGGGTACAATAAGGGCTATTTTCTAAAATGTACAAGAATTCTCATGGAAACAAGGCACTACGTCATGTCAAGCTGCGGGAAAAAGTTTTGATTTGACATGAGGAAGTTCAGGAGGCACACACAGAAAGTTAAAAGTCTGTAGGTCCCTTGGTCAAGAAACTGCAGAAAAAAGACAACGTTCACAAGCCTGCGAGGAGGAAGAGGGAGATGCTGAGGCGTGGGTCTGTGCTCTCCCTTCTGCGCTTTGGGCACCCACCAGCAATGCAGGAGACGGATGCGCTATCCGGTTGTTTGTGATAAGGCATCTTGCTGGAGAAACAGCTTCTGCAGGAGGAGATTCACCTAGAAATAGGCACCGAACATGGATTAGGAACAGTGTTGTTTGGACTCATGGGCACAACAGAGCTTGGACCCAGCAGTGAAGGAGGCAGAAGAAATTAACGGCCTGGTAAGTGGTGTGTTTGCTGGATTACTAGGAAGGTGAATGCTTGGCTTAGACATCTCGTGTATTGTCTGGTAAATCACTGTCATCAGAAGCTGGACCCCTGCTCTTCACTAAAGATGCTCCAGAGGAAAAAATGGCCATCCCATTTGGAGCTGCATGGAAAAGCATGCCCCCACAAAATACTTCTTTGCTCTTCCAAGGCATTGCATCTCAGGCATGCTTATTCTTCAGTGTCCCCTTGCTCTAGAATGAGCCCTGCTTCTGTCCCGGGGTTTGAGATGAACAGGAGAATGGGCATGTAAAATTGTAGCTTATGACTGTCGTTCCTATAGGTGCTGCTCAAGTGTCATAGAATCATTTAGGCTGGAAAAGACCTTTAACATCATTGATTCTAACCATAAACCTCACACTGCCAAGTCTTCCAGAGCATTCCTGGTGAAGATGCTGACACAGAACATAGGCCAGAAATGTACCTTTTTTCTGACACAGAACATAGGCCAGAAATATACCTTTTTTAGGCACTAGTAGCTACAGAGAATTGGGTTTATTATTTTTACCTGGCAGTTCAGGGTTTTTTCACAAACAGCCTGAGCTACATGTTCCTGTAGAGCAGGACTAGTGGGATAGCAGCTGACTCTGAGCTCTCTTCAGACAAATCCTTCTGTTTTGTCACTACTTGGGAGTCAGCAGAGTGAAATGAGAGTAAAATTGGGCTTCCTCTTTGCGATTACCTTGTCTGGCAGCTGTGGTGTGATTCTGGTCCCTTCACTTCGTCCAATTGCACAGAAGTTCAGAGACAGAAAGTCATAGCTCAAGGGACAACAGGCCACGTTCCTGAAAGTCACTGCTGTTCTCCATATTTTTTTGGGGACATTTGCTCCTATTTTTCATTTAGCAGAGCTAAAAATTGCCTGTGAAATTAAAAATAAATTAAAAATAAACCCCCAATCCAACAACAAAAAACCCCAAAGCCAGAAATGAATCAATAGGAAAGAGGTAATACTCAGACTTGGATGACTCTGAGCAAGACTTGGGTATTTGCAAAGGCTAAGATGTAAGTTGCTCTTTTTTGAAATGTTCTTATTTGTTCCACTCAGGACACGTTACTAGGATGGGAAGAAGAGGCGGACAGGGAGGTGGAAGAAACACTGTTTGATGGTATAAATATGTGGGGCGGCAATGCCAACCACGAAAAGGGGCCTCTCATCATGGAAAAATGAGACTTCGTCCAGCTTGCTGAAACCAAAAAATGCCTTCAGCTCCAAGGATGACAACCTCGCCCCGGCGCAGCATGTGCCCTGGGCGGGGAGCTGGTGGGAGAGGACCGCCCCGAGGGGTCGGTAGACCCACAGTGACCCTCCGTGGAGGCCTGGAGCTACTGCAGAGGAGGCTCTGCCGCTGTGGAAGGAGGAGGGATGTAGAGGGCAGGTCCCGCCTGCGGAGGAATAGAGGGACGGGGCTGGAGACGGCTCCGCTGCTCCCGGCCGCGCATCCCCACGCACCCCCGGCAGCGCACCCTCCAGCCGGAGATGCGGGAACCTTCCTGATTCTGCCCTTTTCCTGGCATTTCGTGGCTTTTTCGGGTGGAAGTGTTGATGACCTCGTTTTCCAGGTAGGCAGAGTTTTCCTCTCCATGTATAGCGGTCGGGCGGCAGCTTACTGGGAGTTCTCCAGGTGGGAATGGCAGAGCCGGCTCTGAAATCCCAGTTGCTCCCGCTGCCCACGGGCTCCCAGCAAGCTGCTCCCTCCAGGCTCGTCGTGTTTCGGCAGTGCCCGCTCTAAGGCAATAGACGTTTTTCTGTGCCTTTCGGCTTTTGGCTAGTTCAGGCGTTTTTCCAAGAATTTTTCCCAGGTGCTGGCAGTGTGAGCCACAGACACTGATCTGCTAGGGCCAGAGACCTAGAAAATCCCGGGGTGGGGGCGGGAGGGCAGGGGGACCAAATTCTTCCCTGGGGCAGCTGAGTTGTTTCACCAGCTGCACTGGAGCAGTGGCAGCAGCACCACACTCCACTGCTAATCACGGATGCTAATCAATTTGCAGGAGTTGGGAAAATACGGGTTAGAAGATACGGATTCGTGTCTCCTCGTGATACTGAGTTTCGTCAGCACAAACTCTTCTATTTTGGGGACTAAGAGCATATTTGGAAAGGCCTGTGAGGCTTGCCCCCTTGGGTCAGCTATTTTTTTTTGGTGGCAGGGGTCTGCAGGAGCGCTGAAAACGGCATTTGGGACAGGCGCAGTCCCGCGGCCTGGGCTTTCCCTGGCTGATGTCCCAGGATAGTTGCACTAGGGGAGCTGGGGAAGAGCTGGGCTCCCTTCCTCCTGGGTAGTGTACCCAGGGTCTAAAACTACAAGGGCACGTTTGGGTAGTGATGGCAACAAACATTGAAATTCCCTCCGCACACCATATGAAAACGAGGAAGAGGAGGTGCGCTTGTAAGAGCTTTTGTTCCAAATAGGACGTTTCTCTTTCACCCCCTGGTTTTATTTCATTTAGCAAGCATTTGAGTGGAGTAAAATGCTGCCTGCACAAGGGGGTGGGCACCACAGGCACTGCCCACTGGGCATGGCCGTGAAAAAAGTTGGGAGTGGGTCCATGTTAGAGCAGCAGTGCAGTTTCAACTTTATTCTGCATAAGACATAGCTAGGATAATTCTTTCTTGAAAGTAATGGGATTTTCATGGCCTTAAATAAGTTCCTGGCAGGCAGAGTTAGCTTAGAGCACCGAGCACCTGAATTTTTCTAAGTTTGGGAAAAATTTGCTCAGCTATAATAGGTGTGGTGTTATTGGAGGAGGAATACAGAGTGCAACAGGAGGAACTTCAGAAATAGCAGCGTGTGAGATAAGACAGACCACGGCTCTGCCTGGCCAGGCATGGGAGGTGACCTTTCTAGTGCATTAGAACCTGATCTAGTCAGATGTGAGAGCGCAAACAAGCCACCTGTAATTTGCACATTTGAAAAAATCATTGCAGGTCATTTATTTGCCGTGATGTTAAATCTGGTTCAGTTGCTTGGGCTGGAAAGAGGTGCCCACAAGCAGAGAACTTGGGTCCTCCTGCAAGACCAGAGTTATCTGTGTGTAGATAACTCCATATGCTTTTGCAATTAAGTGGGATCCGAGTGTGGGAGCCGCAGAGGGCGTTTTTCTGCTGAGCACCTGAGGCATTAGGTAGGAGCACAGACCTTAATGCAGGGAGGATGGTGCAAAGCAGTGCCCTCAAAATCTGTTCAGGGAACTCAAACGCCATCGAGATTCCCTGTTGGTTGTTCTTTTTTTTTAGTTTGTGTGCATCTCATGGGCAAAGAGATGCATCACTCAACAGTAAAAATACTGAAAAAAGGAAATTTCAAGAGAAATCCTTGTAAGGCCTTGCTCCTATAATATCATGATCCTGCTCTTGCAGAAAAGGTCAAGGAAGAACAGGATGGGCAGAGCCAAGTATTCAGATGCAATGAGTCAGCTCCCAATTTGCTCTTTCCATTAGTTTTCTGGACTGTCAGTGTTCAAAAATTGTCTTCAACATCCAGAAAGTGCATTAGTCTGAAACGTACCCTTTTGCTGTGAAATCTGAGATTTCCATTTGGGCATTTCACAGCAGGAGGTGGAGCTTTAAGGAAAATATCGAATGTTACAAGATTTGTGAGAGAATCACAACAGCCAGTAGTGCTCTGAGGATGACAAAATAGGCACTGTCACCCACCCCAGCCTTGGAGACCCCTTAGGTGGGAGAGTGGGCTCCCCCTTAGGTGCACATTCACTGTTAGTGACCAGGTGGGATGCTGGTGTAGCAGAAGGGTAACGTAGCCTGAAGCAGAGAGATCTCTGAGACAGACAGTGCCTGTGACAGAGTGAAATAAAGGAGACTGCAACAGGACCATGAAGAAGTGAAGTTTACCTAATTTTTTTAGCAGTCACATCTCTGCTTCGCCTTGTAGAGACAAAGGCCATGGTCCAGCACAAAACCACTTGGGCTACGGGCAGTGGTAGTCCTGTGCCAGTGCTGGCCCTGGATGCCTGTGCTGTTTAACTGCTCCTCGCAGCTCTGCCTGAAGAGCAGCTCTTCTGCACTGAGGTTCTTCAACCCACGCACACATGGCAGGAGGGAGGGAGGTAGTTAAACTCAGGACACCATGATCTGTGAGTCAGGCATTTGGCCCAAGCCTACAGTGCTCCCAGCCTCTCCAAAAGCTGATGTCTCCAGCTTCCTCAGCCATCCTGAAAGACTGGCTCTAAAAAGGTGCTGTCTGGAGGCACAAAGCTGTTGTGCCTTTCAGAGCCTCCTGCAGCTCTGCTTTGCCGAGTGCAAGCAAGAATCATAGAATCATAGAATGGTTAGGGTTGGAAGAGGGATGCCTGTGATAAGGCTAGAGGAAGGAAAGCTTGATCTTAACTGAAATACCCCTTAAGTATTAAAGTAAGTATTTTATCCTTACGAAACCTGTGAACACAGTGAAAAGTGAGCCACACTTACCTATGCATGGGCTTTATAAGGCCATAGCCAGGTGTCTTTGCAAACAGCTGTGCAGCCTTTGTGAGCTGGAGGGGGGGAAAAGGACCCATGAACTACTTGGAAGGGATATTTGGGTGCTGAGCTGAGGCACAGGAGAGGGCTTTGCTGAGCCATGTCTGTGAAGCACCTCAAGTTGGTGTTCTTGGATCTCCTCACATCTTGTCCCCTTGCCCCAGGAGAATCTCCAAAGAGCATGAGGGTTTCTCCTTCCCCTATCTAAAAGCCGGGCTGTGCAGTGTCTCTCGCAGGCTTGTTAGCATGTGCATAAGCCTCAGCAAGGAGGAAGGCTGTCACTGGTGTAAGGGTAATGTCAGCACTGACAGGAACCAGCCTTGCCAGCATAAACCAGTTTGTGATGGGCTGCAGCTTGCAGTGCAAACTGGAATGAGACATGTCCCACCAGGGAACAGTCACAATGTGGGGAGAGGTCTCTAGAGAGTTGCAGGGAGAGCTGAGCTGGCTGTATTCCTCAGTTAATGCCATTTCTCATCAATTAAGGCAGCAGTGCAGCTGCATTACTAACCTGCCCTCCCCTTGCATGGCTGGTGTAACCAAATGCGCTCTCAGTGTCTCTTCAAGCCCTGGGCTTTTCCAAGACCTACCTGAAAAAAGCCATTTAAGGAAGAAGTTGTCTTTCTGGACTGGTCTCTGGCCTTCTTTTCCTGACAGAGATCACACATGCAGCTTTTTGGTTTGCGTTGTGTTGACCACCAAGCAGGAAAGTGTTTATGCTACTACGTGGTGTGTGTGCCATCAAGGGGCCACGGTGATTAGCGCGATTGTCCTCTAGACATAAAGGCAAGCATCACCTCTTCCTCCATATTCTTTACTGTTGATAAGTGCCACTTGGGTATTGTCTGTGAATATCCTTTCAAAGCTGGGGTTGCTCTGCACACACATTCCCAAGAACTTTTCAGACTCGATCTCTAACTCTCTTGCTGCTTAGGTTATCATAACCCTACACAAAATATACTCCCATGTGCCGCTGGATCTCGGAGGCCCAGTGGTGGGTTGAATGCAGAAGTGCATTTCTTCAAGTGCATGTTTATTCATCCCTTCATTCCATGGGTTGTGAAGCCTACAAAGCGGTGCTGTTAAGCACAGGATTTTGTACATTTTCAGTATACGCAAGCATCATCAGCATGGTGAGTTGGAAGTGGAAAGGACCTGCTGCATGCCTTCACTGGTGGTCTGGCTAAGCAGGTGGAGAAAGGAGCATGGATGCTTACATCTGCATGGATGGGGGTGATGGAGTCAGTGTGGTTATGGAGCAGACACACACACACCTGGGGAGAAACTACGAAATCAGAAGATCCTGACACACTGTCAGTAGCTCCACCACCTGATCCCACCCTTCAGACTGGCAGAGAAGCTAAGGCACTTTTATGTCATTTGCCCATAGGCAAATTTGCCCATTTCCAACAAAGGAAATATTCTAATTGCTCTGCTTTCAAGTCAGTATATCTGCATCAGTGGCTCAGTGATGCATCACGGTGATGGAGAGCTCCTGTTTTCCACACACAGGGTTTGCAAAGAGCATTGTCTGGCTTTGTATCCTCCCAGCAGAGCTAGGAGGTTGTATATCATGCTTAACATGTAACTTGTGTTTTCCCACAGGCATCTAAATATCCAGAGGAACTGCTGAGATGTTCCGAGAAGCCTTTTTTTCCACTCTCCTTTGTGTGGCTCTAGTTCCCCTCCATGCTCAGTTTGATGGGGATCCTGTAGATGTCACTACTACCTCCTGTGCAGGTATTAATCAGATAATTTGGGTGTCTCTCTCCTTTGTAGGCAGTAATTTCACCAAAAGCAATGACCATGCTCAGCTGTAGAGCACGTGTACAAGGAGCTAACAGTGGCACATTATACCTCTTCTGTCTCTTTGCACTCCTGGGTAGTGCCCTGGGGTAGTGATCCATCTTTAGGGAATGCCACCCTTCACCAAAACTCCCATTTCTGGGTTTGCATTGCAGTGCAGAGGTAGAGATTGAAGAACTGGGGTCTGCCAGTGGTGGCTTGTCCCAGCTGACGCAGTAATAAATACCAGTCGGTCTCCAGAGCTCAGTTCTTCATGTGATGTCAGAGAGCAGTCCGGTTTGAATTTGATGATTTCAATGCTTTTCAGTTGCAATGTGAAGGAAGTGATTTATGTGTCCAGCCTGACTTTTACGAAAAATGGCAAGATTGATTCACTAGTGAGCAGGCCTTAGGATTTTGAAGTCCTGGGGAGTCATCTGATCCAAACACATATGTCACTGCTAGAGCTAAGTGGGACTTGTGCTTTTTCCAGTATCACGCTTGGGCACAATCTTTTTGAAAATGTTTATAAACCAGAGAGCAACAAGCAGCCTTGCAGGCAGGACATTTGTTAGTGCAGGAGAGCAAATGTCATACCTGTGCTCTTCTTTATTCAAACCCAGCACTTAGTCCTCAGTCTCCTCAGTTCCTCCAACCCCCGTGGAAATAGCAACTGATCAATAAGAGCTGCAACACCCTCACAGGAAGCTGAACCTCAAGCCTCGTGCTGTGGTTTGCTCTCTTCACAGCTCTATGTGCTAGCTATATATACTTCTCGGTCCAGGTTTCTGGGGGACAGGGAGAGGGGTGCAGTGGTGCATGACATGCTCTGACATAGTCCGAATAATTGTCTCCATGCAGAAAAGAGGAACTGCCCCATCAACGTCTACTTCATCATTGACACCTCGGAGAGTGTTGCTCTGCAGACTGTGCCTATCCAGAGCCTTGTGGATCAAATAAAGCGGTTCATCCCTGTGTTCATAGATAAACTGGAGAATGAGCTCTACCAGAACCAAGTCTACATCACTTGGCAGTTTGGTGGACTTCATTACTCGGATGTGGTGGAAATTTACAGCCCTTTAACAAGCAGCAAGGACATATACCTCCCCAGGCTGTATGCTATTAACTACCTTGGCCGGGGCACCTTCACGGACTGCGCCATCTCCAACATGACAGAGCAGATCCAGACCCAGATGGCCTCCGGCGTGAACTTCGCGGTAGTCATCACCGATGGCCATGTCACTGGCAGCCCCTGTGGGGGGATGAAGATGCAGGCTGAGAGGGCACGAGACATGGGGATCAAGCTCTTCGCAGTGGCCCCCAGCGAGAACGTTTACGAGCAGGGACTGCGGGAGATCGCCAACCTGCCGCATGAGCTGTACCGCAACAACTACGCCATCACGCAGAAAGACACCCTGGACATCGATGTGAACACCATCGACAGGATAATCCAAGCCATGGTACGGAGTGCCGCCTGAGGTACAGGCAGTAAAACAGGGCAGGGAGGAAAAGAAGCACATGTTGGGGGTGCTGTTCTTCCTTTTCCGTGTCGTTTCAGCACTTAGGGGCCAAACGGAGTCTCGAGCATCTCTAATTTCTCTGGTTAGGTACTTAACCAGGACTCCTTGGTTTGTGCCTGTGTCCCCCAGCTTGTCTGGGCAGGCTCTCACCCGAGTCCTGGCTCCTGACCAAGGCCAGACCCATACCCCAGCCTGCTCCTCATCCAGGGGCACGTGGAATTGTTTGCAGCACGGAGACACGTGCTCACCATCAGCACAGTCTTTGAGGCCCCACTGTGAGGCCCTGTTAATCATGGGCTCTGCTGAGAATGTCTTTAAAGCTGTGGGACCTTTACCACCTCCTCTCCCTTCCCGTCACACACACCTCCAAGGGGGTGATGCTATTCTTCTCTTGGGGCTGATCACCTTAACTGACTCTGTTCATCCTGTTTTCTCCTTTGCAGAAACATGAAGCCTATGGAGAGGTAAGTGAGCAGCATCTTTATGCCATTGCCACACGACACGGGTTTAAGTTGCCTCACTTAGAGAAGACCAGCTCATACCTTGAAGTAGCAAGCCAGATTTTGCAGCAAGCTGCATGGGATGGGTCTCTGCCTACCTGTGGATCGGTGCAGAGCCTGTGAATCCATCCCCTTACCTAGGGGCTAAACCGGCATACTGGACTCTTCACTTTTGCCCCCCTTCCTCCCCTCCCCCCTTAATTCAGATCTATTGAACAGACTCATTTTATCACTGTGGAGACATGTTTTGCATGCGCTCTGCAAGCTGCAGCTCCTGCCCTGCTGCGTTCACATGGGCAGGGTTTGGCATACAGGGAGGAGTGTGCAGAGGGATGCTCCGAAGAGCATGCACATCCCCTGGTGACCCCAGAAGAGCAAGCCCACACCACCTTGCCTGACACTTCAGCAGTCCTGTTCTTCCCGTTTGAGCTCCGAGCCAAGCCATAATGAATGTGCTTGTGGCTACATTCTGCTTTTAATTTACGGGCAGCGTTTTCCTGCATGCTTGTTGCTGCCTCAGCCCTGACCCAGCTGGAGCCATAGGATTTTTTAGCACTGTGGTCACAGGGAGAGGTGTGTGGAGAGCCACGGTGCAGAGCTGAGCTTTGGGTACGTGCTGGCGCAGCTCATGAAGGAGCCAGCACGCTCCAGCGCAGCAGTCACACCTCCTGTTTAATTTGTGTTTCAGTGCTACAAGATGAGCTGCCTGGAGATTGCAGGGCCACCTGGTCCCAAGGGATACCGAGGGCAGAAGGTAAGTCACCCTAACCTGTGGGAAGAGAGTAATGCCTGTGCCTGCCACAGACGCTGCGGGATGCTCTAGGTCTCACCTCAGCTGCAGCAGCCTTCACAGATGTAGCACCCAGGTGGGAAATAACTCTCCTGGGAGACTACCGTGCTGCAGTGAATGGAGCACATAGCCAGCACCGGTGTCTCCTCATGTCTGTGCCGAGCCTGGTGCATTGACAGCAGCGCAAAGAGGCATCCGAGCATCGGCCGTGCCAGCCACAGCCGGCACCTTCAGCACCTGGGGACAACCTGAGGGCACCGACTGTCCCCGATTCTCCCACCCTCAAGTGCAGAGCTCTCTCCTGTGCAGGGTGTCCCACCCTCCTGCCCCCAGCTGTGTGTGCTCCCCTCCCCATACAGCCTTTCCCCAACTTGCCCAGAGTAAAGCAGGTCTGCAGTGAGCCTGATGCCCCCAGAAATGGCCATTTTCTCACATTCGGCACCAAGCCCAGACTTACATTATTTTTTTCTTTCCTTAGGGTGCAAAGGGGAACATGGGTGAGCCAGGCTCTCCTGGGCTGAAGGGACGACAGGTAAGTTATGGAACGTCCTCTGCTGCTGCAGCCGTCAGTCCCTGCGTTAGCTGAGGCCACATCTCTGCCATGCTCGAAATAACTCTCCGTGTCTTCTTCCCTTCAGGGTGACCCAGGTATTGAAGGTCCGATTGGATACCCTGGTCCCAAGGTAAGAATCCCATAGCTGGGGACCGAGCTCTTTGCATTCACTGATTTTTTGGTAAAGCAGAGGGACCTCTACTTTGCCCCCTCACCTGCCCGTTTCCCTCACAAGATCCCAGGCACTCTGCTGCCTCCACCCCTGCTGATCCCCAGGCTCTAACAGGGTTTTTCTTCTTTTCTTTTTGTCTAGGGTGTCCCAGGGCTGAAAGGAGAGAAGGTGAGAAACAAGAGACCATTTGACATGTCTGGGCACTTGGGGAGGTGAGAGTGGAACCTTTCTGTTGCCAAGAGGAAGAGTTTAGCTGTAATGGGAAGAATAACAATCTATAGGCAGGGATTTCCTGGGGCATCCCAAAGATTGTCTCCTCCTTCAGGCATTGCTCATGGCGTTGTGAAGCGGTCATGTTTTTACGATGGTGGTGTAGGCAGAATGGGTGACTCCTGTCCTCTTGTTCCCCCAGGGCGAGATTGGATCCGATGGACGGAGGGTAAGAAAGGACATCTTCTAACTTGCATGTTGTTCCAGCTACCAAGCACCCTTTGTGTATGTGTAAACCGAACACTGATCCCTCTTTTCTTCCCCTTGATCCCAGGGTGCTGCTGGTTTGGCGGGCAGGAACGGCACCGACGGACAGAAGGTAACCTCACTTGGGAGTACCCTGTAACATCCCTGCTGCTCTTTCATTTCTTTACCCACCCTTGTCTCCACAGGCTGCTTTTTTTCTCCCATCCCATCCCACAATCTAGCTTTTTGTTCTGACTGAGGTTTCTATGAACTTATTTGCACATTATTCTGCATGTCCTGTAGAAATACGTGAGCTAGCTGGAGGTGAATTAAACCAGGACACAGAAGTGCTATCCCCCCTCCAGCAAGCTCTCTGCAGGAACTTGATGCATAACCGGGGCTGTCCTGTGCTGGAGGAGGAGATATGGCCGGACAGCCTGGGTGTAGCTATCTCATCTTGAGTGTTGGCGACCTCTGCAGGACACGTACACAGAAAGTTTTTCAGAAATTTGTTTTTCAAGGCAGCTCGTCACAGTATCTGAAATTTCATCTCTAAGCTACTGCTTGTTCTTAATATTAAAGTCCCAAAGTCAGGTTCAAGTACCTTGTAACAAAGCCCCTGAAATTCTCTGTCGCCTCTATGATGAGTGTAAAGGGCCATGACCTCCCTTTGGTGTGTACTGCAGCGGAATAGCCTAATTTGAGATGATGTCGGATGGCTTTGGCTGCTGGCCAGCACACACTGGTTTTGCTCTGCACTTTCTCGTATGCCCAGCCAAGTACACCTGTGAGATAACACCGACTCTTCTTCCCACTCCTAAAATGCCTGCTGAAGCTCTAAAACACAAAAGTCCTTCAGTCACCACTGCTCTCTAGCTGGGGTGAGGTGTCTGAGACGTTCTGGGGCACAGAGCAAGGATCGGTCACGTAGCGCGGTCCCTGTGAACCGGGGCCACTCTGATGCGGGATGCACAACGGAGGACCCGCACAACCATGGACGTGAGTGACTGCCAAATCCACCCTCGAGGGATATGTCCACCAGCCAGAGCATGTGCACGGGATGAGCGTGCTTGGATTCCCACTGACACCTGTGCTACACACAGGGTGTTTTGACTACTTTCTCCCCCTCCATCTGTCTCTGCACACCACTCTCCTCTTTAGGGAATACACTTGCTATTTATTCTCTAAATGACCACAGGTACGGTCAGCAGATATTGTTAAGAATTAGTAACTGTTAACAGGAAAAGATGTGTTTTCCCTTCAGACACCTACAGCTTCTCTGTCTTTTTCTTTTGAATGCTACCTCTCTAGGGCAAGCTGGGGAGAATCGGACCTCCAGGCTGCAAGGGAGACCCCGGTGACAAGGTAGGAATGCTTTACTCTTTCTCTAGGTGCATCACATGTGTCACCCCAACTTTAGCTACTGAATGAGTTGCACATGCGGAGGTATGTGGCCAACGGGAGGTTACTGGCCCATTTTCCAACTGAATGCATGATCTGATCCCAGGCCTAGGATCCCCAGAATGGGGAGCACAGCCTGTGACTCCTTTCCATGGGCAAGTAAGCCGGGATCCCCCACTGTCCGACACAGGGCGGGGGAGCTGCTCCTTTCACTAGGAACAAGCAACAACTATTTTACTCTCTAGAGCAACTTTCTAAGCCAGTTGATATATTCTGCAGGGTAAGTGCATATGGTTGCCACTGCAAAATGTGTAGTTCTTTGTCCTTTCCCTCCCTAGGGCCCCGATGGCTACCCAGGAGATGCAGGAGACCAGGGTGAAAGAGGAGATGAAGGCATAAAGGTACAATTACTCTGAACAGCGAGCAGAGTGTGGGAGTGGGGACAGCTAAACAGCACTGACTGTGTTTGCTCTTAAATCCTTTGCTACTCATGGAGTCCATAGGCTGTGTCTGCCTGGGGCCTGGATCCCAGCACCAGACACAGGAGCAGAGAGAAGAGCCTCGCTGCCCCTGCTCCTTGGGACACAGCAGAGGTGCAGAGCAGCATGATGCAGGTAATGACCATTGTTCTCTGGCTGTTTCAGGGAGATCCTGGCCGGCCTGGTCGCAGTGGACCCCCAGGACCTCCAGGAGAAAAAGGAAGCCCGGTAGGTTCATGCAGCATTCAGATGTCTCCAGTGCCTTACTGGGGTCTGCTCCACGTGGTGTGGAGGCACAGCAGGGTCAGCTGCAGCTGTAGCACAAAGATGACTGCTTGCCAAGGCATCCTAGGGATTCTGCAAGTTAGCCCACCAGCACAGCGAAAGCACAAGCCCCTGGGTGAGTGAGCCCTCCCACCACACCTGTCCCCACCAGTACAGTGGGAAA
>NW_010225161.1:221185-227876 GCF_000690775.1 Eurypyga helias | reverse complement strand
GATGTTAAACAGTACCGGTCCTAACGCCGACCCCTGAGTTCCTGCCCACCTCAGGTCTGCCCAGGAAGGGTCATCTTTTCTTCTGGTGAGGGTGCCCCGTTGCAGAAGGATGATATCGTACTCTGTTCGAGTTTGCACATCAGACCTCTAGGGAACACTGGGTTCGCGTAAGGGTGCGTGTCAGAGCTGTAACCCGGCACTGGCTCCAACAGCACCAGATCCCCCAAAACCGAGGGCAGCCGTGGTTGCGGCGGTGCTGGTGGAGAGGTGGGGGCTGGTGGGTGATGCACTTTTTACCCCTGCCTGTGGGAGAGGAATGGGCATTCTACCATAAACAGCATTTTTTGTCCATGCTTCCCCTCTCTGTCGGTGACAGAATGTCTGCCTCTTCAGAGCTCCTGTTCACCCTGCGGGCTCTCAGCCACAGCACATTTTCCAGGCTTGGCAGCTCTGCTCTGCCTCTAGCCCCTCGTCCTTGCAGCCACTGCCTTCAGATCTGCCTGCCTGCCTGCCTGGGAAATTTGGGCTGGCTTTGCCTAATAATTGAGACAAATGATTGGTTGCTGTCTCCTTGGGCTAATTGGACATATAATCTATTCTTTTCTCTTCTCCAGGACCCCTATTTCCACAGAATAAAACCCAACTGGAAAAAACCAAAACACAAAAAACCAAGCAAAGAAACAGACTTTGCTGTTTAAGTGGGAAGAAGTAAAGAGCAAATAAGAGAGGCCAGAGCAATTTTCTATATTTGTTCTTTCCAGATGTGCTTACTGGTGCTAGGAAGAACATTTTCTTTTCTCTGTGAACAACAGACCTTCCCATCAGTGGGAAAATAAACTAAACATCAAGAATTGCTCTGTAGCATTTAATCTCAAAAAGATGCTGTTGCAGCATCTCTGTATGAGACTGACGGCTTTCACCTATTAGGAAAACCAAATCGCTTGCTTTTTGACCCCACCTATAGTTCATTGCCGTTGGTGTTTGCCAGGAATCTCCCTCTGGTTCTTTTGCTCAGAGTGACTGTCACTGCCATCATATAATTATATGCTAATTGCATTGGATAAACATTACTGGGAACCTAGTAGTTTAACCAATTTTCTGTACCCATTTCGGCATACATGCGGCCATCTGAGTGAACTTGGTTTAATCCGGAGTGAAACTGTGCTGATAAGTTCTGGAAATAAATAAATGGTCATTAAGCTTAAATGCCTGTTGTCTGTTTAGGAGGGATTATACTGTTTTGTTTGATCTAGCTGTGCCATGATGAGTCTTCAGCGTGCTACGTGGTGGGTTTGACAAGCAGCTGTAGTTAGTTAGTTCTGAAACACTAAACAAGTGATGGCAGTTACGAAGTCGCTGTTCAGTGCTCTGGAGCTCTGGCCGTGCTTGGGTAGCTGAACGTGGTGGTTCCCGGGAGTGAGGTCCATTTAAGTGTTTGGTTGTTGAAGTCTTAGTAACTGGTGAAACAAATAGTCACTATGAATGTTAGTTTAGCAGGTGAGTGCTGTTGTGATTATCAACATACACATTCAGTATGTTCATTTTGTGCTGAGCTTTAAAGTTTTGTGGTTTGTCTTGTGACATCCAAAGGCAGAGTTAAGAGAAGAAAAGGAGTATCGGAACACTTTTATGTCCTTCAGAAATGGTTCAGGAGCATATGTTAGGTGTGATAATACTGCAGCGGTACTCTCGGGTACCGGAGAGCCTTGGTTTACCACTGGAGTGTGCTACAGTTTGTACTGGCATAAGGGACTTAACAGTAACACATAAATACACAGAAGTATTTGAAATGAATTTAAGAAATAGGGTCCTTTATCTCACTTGCATGAGGTTCTCTTTACACATCTTGGAATTACAGGGAGCCTTTACATGAGACTGAATTGTTTCCTCTCCTTCTGAAATGACCCGTTTTGCTGCCATGGCGCGACTATGGGCCGTAGTGTAAATGGGAATTGAGCTTGGAGTGGGCATGATAACCAAATGAGGGAGAACCAGTATAAAGTTCAGCCCTTAAAAGCAGGTGTCATAGGTTGCTAGGTAAAGTGAGATGGATGGTACTGCTGATAAATGGAGGTTTGGACACTCCACAAATGTTTAGAGGTAGATAATATTTACTGCTTTTGTTTGTCTGTGGGGTAATGGGTAGAACTGAGGGCATTGCTCTGCTAAATTTTCACTCAGGTAAGCTTGCAGTAAATACACTGGAATGAAAATGGATGATTTCTGATTCTTTAGACTGTAGAGATCTGACTTTCTTGATGTAGTATTTCTGAATTGCATTTACTAATTAATTATATGTAAGTTAAAAAGTGGTTCTGAATCTCTTGGCCCCTATTAAAATCAGTAGCCTAAATATGGGGGTAGTAGGTGTATGAATAGTTGTGCTTTAGAGTGGGGTTTTGTATCTCCTTTTTCGAAGACCAAACTCCTGTTTGGGCTTAACCAAACTCCTGCCTCCTGTTTGGAAGAAGGTTTATGAAAAATAGTATGGAAAATTCTTTTACTGGGGGGAGAAGAGGAAGAAATTGAAGAGCACATCTACATAAAGATTTTGTTGCTAATATGTAATGCTGTTGGGCTTATTAATTGCTAAAACTGTTACCAGAGCATGAAATAGTTATGAATCTTAAAAATTGTATCTGCTGCCTTTCAGATGCGCAAACAAAATTTAGAATTCTGTGTAAAAATAAGATGGAAATAAAATTTTACTTCTCACCTGTGGGTTTTTTCTTTTTTTTTTTCCTTTTTATAATAGGGCTTTATTTGTCCGCTGTGTATGAAGTCTCATGGATCAGCTGAGGAGCTGTTCAAGCACTATGAAGCAGTTCATAATTCTGGCATTGATTCAACACATGGAGGGGAAGGTCACCTGTCACCGGAAAGGTGCAACAGTACTCATTTGTGCATATGCTTTTGTGTCAGTGTTGAGCTGCTTCTAATTACACCAAAGGCTGTATTAATTGGAACACTTAATTATGTAGTCAAGTATTTAAATGTTCATGCCCCATTTCCAACTACAATTAAAAAGCAGCATGAAACTTAGATTGGCTGATACTGATCTGACAATAAATAAAAATCAGATATCCATGTTGATATTGTTAATTAAATCACCTGTTTCTAATGCAGCTGACAGTGCAGTATTACAGACTGGAATGATTTTTAGGAGTGTGGCAGAAAAAATACAGGTTCCTTCTAATTTCCAGCACAGAGCTGAAATGTCTTCTTTTGAGGCTAGTGGAGGGCAACCCTGAAGAGAGAGGCAAATTGTGTCTGACGAATTTGGTGGCCTTCTATGATAAGGGTTACTGCGTTGGTGGATAAGGGAAGAGCAGCTGATGTCATATACCTGGGCTTGTGCAAAGTGTTTGACACTGTCCCACATGACATCCTTGTCTCTAAACTGGAGAGACATGAATTTGACAGACGGACCCGCTTGATGGATAAGGAATTGGCTGGATGGTCGCACTCAGAGAGTGGTGGTCAGGAGCTCAGTGTCTGCGTGGAGACTAGTGACATTCTTCAGGGACTGGTGCTATTTAACGTCTTCGTCAGTGGATGATGGGATTGAGTGCACCCTCAGCAAGTTTGCTGATGACCCCAAGCTGTGTGGTGCGGTCAACACGCTGGAGGGAAGGGATGCCATCCAGAGGGACCTGGACAGGCTGGAGAGGTGGGCCACTGCCAACCTCATGGAGTTCAACAAGGCCAAGTGCAAGGTCCTGCATCTGGGTCAGGAAATCCCAAGCACAATTACAGGCTGGATGGAGAGTGGCTAAAGAGCAGCCCTGAGGAGAAGGACTTGGGGTTGATGAGAAGCTCAGCATGACCCAGCGATGTGCGCTGGCAGCCCATAAAGCCAACTGTATCCTGGGCTGTATCAGAAGAAGTGAGACCAGCAGGTCAAGGGAGGAGATTCTCCCCCTCTACTCAGTACTGTGTTCAGCTCTGAGGCCCCTAATATAAGAATGACGTGGACCAGCTGGAACGAGTCCAGAGGTGGAGCACCTCTGCTATGGGGACAGGCTGAGAGAGTTGGGCTTGTTCAGCCTGGAGAAGAGAAGGCTCCGGGGAGACCTTATAGCACCTTCCAGTGCCTGAAGGGGCTACAAGGAAGCTGGGGGGGACTTTTCACAAGGGTCTGTAGTGGCAGGACAAGGGGTAACAGGTTTAAATTGAAAGGGGGGAGGTTTAGATTGGATATCAGGAGGAAGTTCTTCACGGAGAGGGTGGTGAGACACTGGAACAGGTTGACCAGAGCAGCTGTGGATTCCCAATCCCTGGAAGTGTTTAAGGCCATTTAACTGTTTGGTCAAAACTGTATTGTGAAATATATTCCAGGAAACATCAGATTGTTTTACTTTTGAGACCAGCACTATGTAGCAGGAACTGATAATGCAAAACTTGCTCTAGAAGAGTTTAACTGAGTAGTCTGCCTGTGGTGTTTTGGGGAGCTTTTTCTTAGGGGTAAAATTTATGTAGGTTTCCTTTTGCTTCCTGCTAGTTCTTTTTCTCTTCAGGATTTATTCTGGACTGTTGTAAATTACGGTCCATGCTGCTGTTATGTCACACCCCCCCCAAACTCCCTCGGTTTGCACACAGCAGTGTCAGAGTGAGCAGCAGCCTGTGGCCTCATTCAGCAAGCAGGGGTACACACTGCACAGCCCCGCGGGGTGCTCACCTGCCAGCAGAGCTGGCATCTGCCGGAGCTGGGAAGTAAATGGTTCAAATGTCACTAGTGACAAAACAGGACCCAAAATGATAAATAATTACATTGAAAGGAATAAATGTATGGATGTAACTGACTCAAGAGAGAGTGGTTCTTTGGTGAGAAAAGAGCACGGAAGGTAACGTAGTTCAGTTGTTATTTGAATGGAGATCTGTATCTCCTCCATGTAGTGCAGAGCTGGCAAGGTACTAAGAGCCAGCGTTAGCAGAGGTCATGTCTTCATGCATGACAGGCCCTTCCTTATGGATAGCTGCCTTCTGTCCCAGCTGCTACAACAAACGAAATCAAAATTAGGGCTTCATATAGTAGAAAGTGGTAGGGTACTCGTGGAGCTGTATTGGGTTTCCCATGTGCACATTTATTCAAGGATGAGTATTTTTTCTGTCTGATTTAAGCCTTCTTGGAGTGATATAACTTAGACCTGAAATGATACTCTTAGTAGAATAACAGCATTCACATGAGGGGATTATTGGTCATAACTATATTGTTTATATAGTTTATGAAAGATTTATTTTTGTGCCTGAAAATTTCCAATGTCAACCAGATGTTGGCTGGTAAAATTTATTTATTTTTTTCCTGGCTCTTGACAGTTTAAGGACAAGCGGTTTTGTTTTCTCTCATATAACTGAAAAAGTGGATAAGTTTGGGGCGTGTGGATGGAGTGGAGGGAGTCTGGTGAGAGCTGTTGTGTAACACATGAGCTATTTCTCCCTGTTAGTGTGGCATTCTTTAATGTTTCTCAGTTGCATGCTTGCTTGAGAAAACTCTCATTCAACATAAACATGTTTTTCCAAGACTTGGAATATTGCATTAAACACATATTGCAGCCTGCAGCAGGGAGCCACTCTGTTAGCTGTCAAGGAATGAGGTTCTAACTCCTAGGACCAAGGCTGGGAGGTGAAGTTCCTTTTTTAGTCAGTAGAGCAAGCCAGCTACTATGAGTTGCATTTGTGTCCTCTTTCACTCCACACCCATATCGCCAACTGCCGTAATAAAGTGCCAAGAGTAAATTGCGTAAGGCACCGGCATTGCGGGTGGGGAATGGAGTGGAGCCTAAGGAAAGGGTAGTAAGGATTTGCCTGATGGTGAGGCTCAGATGTGCTGAGAGGAGGAAGGGACTTCAACAGCCCCAGCAGAAAGGGAGATTTGGTGAGGATTTGGATGGCAGTAAGAAAAACAAAGTTACAGTGTCTACAGTGATCCCTTACACTTTCCCCCTGTCCCCCCATTCATTTTCTACTGGTCAGTTAAACTGAATTTAGGTTTCATCTTAAAACTCTCAAGCAAAACTGTGTTGGGAATATTGAGGCAACTACTGTAGAAGGGTCCTTACATTATAAAGTCTTTCTCTTCCCCTTCTCTCCTCCTCCTTCCCCTCTACTACAAACTGTTTTTATACAGCTCGAAACCTTTTATCTGTTACAAAGACCAGAGCATCTTAAATGCTTTAGTATTGCAGATCTGGTATATGTTTAGCCCCAGCTTCGATGAAGTTAACAGTTTCAGCTGCCTGAGATTTCGTTGATAATCTTAGGTGTGAATATTCGCTGATTTACTCAATCACTCTTATACTGGTGAGAAAGCTGCTTCCCCCTCTCCACCCACAGCCAACGTACGGGTTCTGGATTACAGCTATGCCTGTCTCTGAAGTTGTATTTGCCAACCTCCAGTGACTGTCTCAGGCAGAATAATGTGTAAAGAGCAGAAAATCTTCCTCTGAAAAAAACCAGCTTCTCGGTATCCCATGTTTATTTTGACACGAAAATTGGTCTGCCTTGGAGTTCTTGCTTCACTGGTTCAAGAGCGTGTGTTTCACTTGCTTCTTGGTGACCCTGACCTGATGTTAACATGCTGATGTAGACTGAATCTATTCTTTCCCAGTGTAGCTAAGGAATAGATTGATTTTTTTTTTCCCCTGTTCCTCCGAAGTATGAGATAATTTCAAAGAACATCTGTGGAGGAGGG
>NW_010225161.1:188462-221154 GCF_000690775.1 Eurypyga helias | reverse complement strand
CAGTGAAGCAGGAATAAAATCGTATGGTATAAAACTGTGAGAATTTGTTGGCGTTGGCACTCACACACATGTATTCTGTGCACTTCACAGTGTTGCCACTGTAGAAACAATAAGAATTTTTGGCATTATTTTAGTGACCTGTGTATTGTAGATTTGGAGTGGCTGTATCTCAGTAATGCAACGTTATCCTTGTATGTATAGTTGTGCAATTCTCTAAGGAGACCTCTGATTCAGAAAAGTGCTGTCTAAGTCAGTTAGTAGCAATTGTAGTCTTGGATCTTGTGTTCTTGCGTGGCTGGAGGCTTGAGCACAGACTTTGAGAATTTCAAATCCCAAGGCTTTAAACATTCAGACCATTAAGTGAGTGTGTCTGTGGGGCATACTGAATTGCTATGTGGATGAAAAATTATGTAACTGCGTATTTCAAAAGGAGTAAGATAGCATGCTGTCTCTTAGCAGTGTTCCTTTACATGTTATGGGAAGTGAAGGAGAATAAACCTGTCCGTTTCCTAAGAAGGCATGCAAAACAGTTCAGCGTTCCAGTGCCCATCTTTGCTGTTCTGAATTCCTGGGTTGAGCTGATGTACTGATTGAGATTTACATTCTGTTTTCATGAGAGTTTTTGCTTATCTATTTCTTGACTTGTCCAGTTAATAAGTTTAGCATTTTCCAAGTGATGCACAAGGTGAACTATTAAGTACCTATTAATCTGGTTTGTTGCACGTTTCAAAAAATCTAAAAATAATTAGAAATAATCATGTAAGTTCTATTTATGTAGTACATGGCTATCACTCAAGTTTTTTAATACATGTTATATATAACCTGTATGTAATTGAAAAAATATAATCACTGCATATTCATTTTCTCCACTCCCTGGATATATTTATTTAGAGATGAAGTATCACTGCTCCGACAAGAAGTCCAAGACTTGCAAGCTTCGCTGAAGGTTGGAAATGTATTTTACTTTCACTTGGTTCTTTGTTTCAAATTGCAAAGTGTTCCACTGTCTTAAGCAACCACATTTATAGTTCTTTTTCCCCCATCTCCTTTTGTTTCTTTTGCTTTTTCCCCCCTAGGAGGAGAGGTGGTATTCAGAGGAGCTGAAGAAAGAACTAGAGAAATTGCAGGGGCAGCGGCAGCAAGTAATTGCTTTAAAATACTTGAAGCAGGTTTATCATCAGCATTGACATTGAAGATTAATACCTTTTTTGTAAGGCACGTGGCCTGATTTAGTTAGTTCCATAATTTGAATATTGACATGTTCTTGAAAACAAAGCTAGTTATTTCTCCACAATGTACCTGTATATATACATCTGAAGTCATAATAGATAATGATTCTTCCATACTGGTCCCTAAAAGTTCAGTTCAGACTTTTCCTTCTGTTGGGTTTATTCAGAACTGGGCTTGTTAAAGAAAAAAAATCAAATGTGTTGTTTCTCTGTTATAAGAGAGGGTGACAGGGTCTTTCTTGTAAGCACTTTTGGTGAAGAGTAATGTGATTTCGCAGATGTAAAGATGAAGTGAACAAACAAGGCGAGGCAAATTGTGGTGTGTTGTGCCCTAAGGAAGCTCTCACTTCTTTTATTACTATGACCTACGTAGATACGGGATTGTTGCAAATCTCAGAAATTGCTTTCTGACAGAATGCCTACTCAGGATGCATTTAGTGCTGTTTGTAACCTCTGTTTTTAGGGCAGATTTCAGTGTTGAGCAAAGGGAGGGGGAGGGGATTGTTACTGAAGTCTTGCATGGCTGGAAGCCTGATAGTGTAGTGATACATGAGTGGAAAATCATCTTGGCCTTTTCCAGTCTTCCAGATATAACTGTTTGAAATCAGATATTTTTGTACTCCTGTGTGGTATTAGAGCACAGAAGTCTTTATTTCCCTGTCCTTTCAAAAAAAAAAAAATGGGATGAGTTTTGGAAGTAGTAGTTTTTATTCCTACTGTCTAATGCTGCATTTATTCTGTTTTCTTAAGGATTCTAAGTCTGATGGATTGACAACGGCTACATCTACAGGTGGCTAACATTTTATTATATCAATTCCTCCACTGTTTGGGAATTTCTGAAATTTTTTTCAGTGTAGCTTTTAGGTTTATGAAAAGCACCTTTGGTAAATAAAGAGCTAGAAAGATATGACAGTACAGTTACCTGGAAAAATGTTCATTGTAAGTGCTAAAGATAGATAGCTCTTGAGAGCCGTAGTCTGGGGAAAGGTTCCAGGGGCTCGGGGTTTGTAATTTCTACAATGAGACAGGAGGTCTGCTGACTCTGAAAGCAGTTCCCATGAGTAGTTTTGAACATGTTTTTAATCATTTCATGTATTCAAACATTCAGTACAAGGCTTTTGCTGAGAAAAACAGTGATTGATATTTGAACTATAGCATTTGTCAGTGCTGGTTTTATTTAGTGTTTTTCTGTACTCAACTGCTAGCAAAGAAAACAATGCCTTTTTTTGCTTGGGTTTTTTGTTTTGCAGACCAGTAATTTTTCTCTATGTTTTTCTCCATAAGGCACTCACGGAATAGAATTTTCCTTATGTGTGCCTAAAGTGCCTGTCTAATCATGATTAAAGAGCTTTTAATCGCAGTTCAGGGCTTGGAATTCAGCAGCGTGCAGTGGTCTGCAGATCTGTTTGTGACCAGTGCAAACCAGTATGTACTTAATCCTGCAGAGTTCTTAACTAGTGACAGGTTCCAGCACCGTGCTTGTAGATACTGAACTTCAGTAAAGTTGTTTCCTTTGCTAAGCTAGTTGGATGTTAAGTGAACTTAGATTATTTGTTTACCTTCTGTAGGCATTATGGGCGTGAGTAATTGTATTGTCCTAGCTCTTCCAGAAAATAATACTGTTCTTTTTATGGAAATAGAATCGTTAGAACGGCAACTAGAAGAGATCCAAGTAGAAAATTTTAACATTAAGCAAATGAAAGACTTATTTGAGCAAAAGGCGGCACAACTGGCCACTGAAATTGTGGGTAAGTATATTGCCATGCGGTCTGATTCTGTTCTCTACTTATGTACCTTGTGCAAGTCATAATTTCTTCAACTTCCTTCTTATTAGATCTTAAATCAAAGTACGATGAAGAAATCAGCCTTCGGGAAGGTGCAGAGCAGAAAGTGACAAACCTGACACAAGAACTGCAGAAAGAGAGAAGTACAGTGGAAGACTTAAAGACAGAGCTGGTATTCACATCACGCTGATGTTTTTGTTGTTTTCAAGTCAAGGGAGGGATATACTTAAATGATTGCAAATGCAGCTTTAAAGCAGTCAGAATCTGTTGAACTGCTTGTGGGCTGGAAAGTTCAGAACACCATTGTTTCTGATCTATTTCACTGACCTACATTTTCAGTGTTTTTCCAGTGAGGAAATGTATGCGGTTTCTGACTTATATATTAAAATTTACCTTATATTAGAGTCTGTTTGTTTGATGTTCTACCTTTTAGCAATTTTGCAGGGAATTACAGATGTAGATGTGCTGTGCAGGCCTGTAGTTGGAGCATGCCATTGCTGATTTCCACAGCTTTCTTTAGATCACCCTTTTTCCGTGAGGTGTTACGTTCTGTCTGTCCCTGGACAGCTGCATTCCGAAGAAGTGCTCAGAGGTGTTTTGTGACAAGGTGGCTGAAAGGCTGGCAGCTCTCATCACCATCCCTGTGTCAGTGTTGTCCCTCCTGCACATGGCTGGTAATACCGACTGTGGGTATTTCGGGATTTTGGCTCCTGGGGACTTTTGTATACAGCCATGGCTCCAGGGAGCAATCCCAGTGACTCAGCAGTCCTGCTGCTTCCAAAGCAGTAGTGAAGGGGACTTACTAGCTTCTTGTTTGTCTTCATTCCTCCACTGACCCACTGCTTAGACTCTGGATGAAAGTAGGACTTGTTTGTCCCCTTTCTTCCCTGTAGTCAGCTGCCCTGAATGGTTCAGGAGTCCTGCTTCGCCCTGCCCAGCCACTGGACATATCCATTCCTCTCTGTCTGGTTAGTTGTTCCTTGTCCTCCTTTCTCCTTCTGTGTTCTTGCCCTTCTTCCTGTACCTTTTCTCTTGTAGATGCCAGCACTTGCTTTTCTCTTTCTTTGGTGTCCAGTATTGCCTTTCCCCTCCCCTCCATAGCTTTTCACTTTGAGGGACAGTATGATGCTTTCGATGTAATCACCAACAGATTTTACTTGTGGGTCAGGCAGGAGGCATGGCTGACAGAACCTTCAAGACTTTTTCCTTCAGTGGCCTTGTCTTGGTTTGTTCTGTTTTCTGAAATAGTTTTTGAAGACAGAGACAGGTCATTATAAAAGTCTGTGTAGTACTGGACTGTTTGGTGTCTCAGTCATGAAAGGGGCTTGTGAGCAGTTTGGTATATACAGTATTTCCTTCTGTAGAGTAGTAGGGTCAGTACAGCCTGCTTCTCGAGGAACTGTGAGTTCAGATGAATTTCCTGCATGGATGCCCTGTCACTTCAGTGTCTTCTCGCAGGGAAGGTCTCCCTCCTGTACCTAGCCATCTACTTACATCAAAATTATGGAAGTTTAAACTTGGAGACCTTACCCCGTTTGTCAGATTTGGTTGAAATCAATCAACGAGTTCCAAGTTAAGTAGGCTAGAACTGATAACCAGCCATTGAATCCTGTTTCTTTTGGGAATGATACGTACTTTTCTGTGGGGGTTTTTGTTTGGTTGGTTTTCTGTTTGTTTTGTTCATTTCTTTCTTTCTTTTGAGTTTTTTGTTTGTTTGTTTGCTTTTACTTTCTTTTTCTCCTCCCCTCCCCCCGGCTGTAATACTGTATATATCACCTTGGCTATAAATTGACAATATCAAAGATTTTTAGAGATTACATTGACAGTGGAAGCGTGTCTGCCAGCAGAGTGTCACTCTGCTACTCTTCTGCTTTTCAGCTACAAAGGCCTGGCGTGGAAGATGTGGCCGTCCTGAAAAAGGAGCTGGTCCAAGTTCAGACGCTGATGGACAAAATGACTCTGGAACGGGAGAGAGAATCCGAAAAGCTGAAAGATGAGTGCAAGCACTTGCAGGCGGAGCAGGCTAGCTCAGAGGTAATAGTCATGCCTGAAGGTGTGTGTGTTAGCTTTGCCGTGGTTTCATATGAAAATGGAAAATATTAATTCATCGTAATGAAAAAGCCTCTTTCTTAACACAATCTTCTAACTTATCTAATAGTCATGTTTCTTCATTACAGTAAATTGCATAATTGTCAATATCTGCCCTCCAAAAGACCTCATGCTTTTTGTTGCAAAACCTAGCCCTGTCATAAAAATTTCTTACAAGAGCCCAATAGCGGAGGAGAAAACCTTCTAGTGGAGCTGTAGGCTTTCTCTTGGGAGAGAGGAATAGAGCAGTGCCCGTGTGATTCAAATAATTGTTTCCCTTATTATCGCTACTGAAAATGGTGGTTTTGGTTAACATGTAAGTTGATGTGTCTGAAAATGGATGCTTGAGTGTTAAAGTTTATAAAAAGAAATGATTAATAGAAAGTAGATGATAATTTGAACATTCTTATAGAACATATGTAATTCTTGAACTTACACAAGATTTAAAAGCCTCAGTGGGTATTGTAAACTGTTCTTTACTTTTATTTTTTCTAATTTTTGGTCAAATGGGAAGCCTTTTTACACCTATTATTTACTGTAGGAATATTTTGTGTGTAAGGTACTGTTCTGCACTCATACCCCTCAGTCCACTGCGTAATAGCCTCCAAGTGCTGTCTGTTACCCACTAGAGCAGAAAGTGAGTGACTGCCAGGCCTCACCATGCCTTAAGGTCAAGATGTCAGGAAGTCACCTGTAATCTGTTTCCAGGCAACACCACCTTGGTTTTCCTCTCTTTGTTGTAGTAGTCTAAAATAGAAAATAAAAATCTATTGTTCTCGTGTTAGTTTTGTGGGGTTTTTTTACACTTTTTTTTCCTCCATATTTTCCTGTATCTGAACTTCTAAAATTAATCCCTTTTAAAAGGGACCTCACTGTCTACTTGAGTTGCAGAATATGCTGGTTTCTTGACAATTATTTTGTGAAGGCTTGCTTCTGCTTTGGCTGAGTTGGTAGAGTAAATTTAAATGGCTGGTGGGAGATTGTAAATATTAGCCCTTTTTAATGTTATTGCATGTAGAATTGATGATAACTCCGTGTTTAAGGAAGCAAAACTAATGGCCTCTCCTATAGCAAATATTTGGTTTTCTTGGTTTTGGTTCCACTGCTTTTTCACCCCTGAACACTTTGACTTCCATGCAAGATGGAGAAAAAGGGATGCAACAGCTCTGACTTGGATCTTTCTGAGGGAGCCTCACTCCTTGAACTGTCTCAGAACCCTCCCGGCTAAAGCCTGTTTGATGTTGATTACCATGACAGAGAGGGAAATCTCTGACAGAGATAATGGCAAGAAATCCTTACAAAAACACACTATCACCAAAAAGGCTTTTGTCTGACACACAGTTTAATCTACTGAGGAGTTGTGAAATCCATACCTGCAGAAGAATTCTCTTGCTGGGTGTTGTTGCATCTCGCTAGTGGGTTGATTGGTATAGCTTTACTAATGAATGGCTTGACAGTGTAACAATTTTCACTGTATGCTGTCAGCTGTGTTTGAGACCTTTTACTTTTGCCCTCTCCCTTTTCCATTGTCCCCCACCAATGCAGCAGTGCTAGCAAAACTTGTCCACGCGTGGCTGTGGTCCCTGGTGAAGTGGGGGCCTTGCAGAATTCCCCAGTGAGGGAACGCCTAGAGTTTCTGTAGGACTCCTAGTATCCTCTGTCCTGTTGAGATTCTGGGGTTTCACATGCCCTAGATTTCAGAACTGCAGTTTTAACTTTCTGTTTCCTCATTTGCACTGCAGAGCTTTGGAGAAGTGCTGCCCGGCATTATTCTAAACTCCTTCGGGCTTTCCCTCCCACCCTCCCCCCCAACAGATATGTTGAGCTCCAGGAATTGTACAGGGTACAGTATTGTACTGAACACGGATCTACCATTGTTTTCAAGTTTAAATTATGTATGCCAAGAACTTCATCAGATGTGAAAAAAGGAATATCACAGTTGGAGTTATGACTGTAATGTGGTTATGTGGCCATGTAAGTTGCTGCATAACTGTAATTTGGCTTTAACTGTGAGATCCCACAACTATGCTGCAGAATTTAAATTTCATTTCACAGTACTGTCCCTGTAGTCTTTTGTGGTTTGGGATATTTAGTTTTCATGTGAAGATAAAATGACATGGTGACATGGGTGTAACAAAAATCTTTCATCTTAAAACACTCTCACAGAAGCATGAATTGCTCCTGTTCCCCCAGATTAGGTGTGTTTAAGTTGTGACATAACTAGACATTTTAAAACGTAGCTTTAAAGTGCAGCCTTTAACAGGAAAAAAAGGCAATTGAAGAAGGTTTTTTCAGTCATCCTGGAAGTAACGGCAGATGGGGGAGAAGGCTCCACCATGCCCCTAGCTGTTACTGTGTGTTCATATAAGAAGCCTTAGACTTATGGAAAGATTATAAACTACGTTGCAGCAATTGTAATAGTATCAGATGTCTGTGCAGCATCATCAGGATGTAGGCTGAACCAGACAAGACCACGTTGCTGCCGTTGGCAGAACATGGTGAGCAGTGGCAGTCTGGTTCTTCTCACAACTGTTGTTGCCTTCTCTGCTGAATTCCAACATATGGCAGCAGTAGCCCAAGACATGTTTGAAAGAAAGGCTTTTCTGCCAATGTAAAGTGACAGATCAGACTTGAAAACAAAAAATTACTCACAGTCATCGTGGTGAAAAGTTTTCTACTTTTCTTAAAAAAACACAATTGCGCCAACTCTTAGCTTTAAGAAAACAAGGAATGGAAGTCCTTCATTGGCAGAATGGATACAGTTCTACCATAAAATGTTGGCCATGCTTCATCTCGGTTTTACTCTTTAAGACTACCTCAAGGGCTGAAAGACTAAAGTGGTTCTTACGCCATCCTTGGCTGTTTTGCCAAGCTGACTGAGGTTACATGTAGTAATGGTTTCCAAAGGGTGATGTCTTTAAAATAACATAGATCTATGGTGTGGGTGAAGAGAATAACAAAGATCATCCTAACCCTATATGAGCATCTTCAAATGCTGCAGGAGAAGGGTGTTAAGAAGAGTAGAGCTCTGCAGTTGTTGCCTAAATGTATTAATTGTTGGCATTTTTGTTGTTGTTTATGCCTTATTTCAGAGTTGCACCTGAAACTCTGGTGTTTAGATGTCTCAGATGAGTGTTCATTCTGAAATACTCCTTCCATGCTTACTTTCTCACTATAGTCACTCCTGCATAGTAAACACATTGTGGAAACAGCTGTACTGCTGTGGAGCTAAGCATTTCTATGAATCTCTGCAGACTGTTTCAGACTTTGTTTCAGTATCTGATAAATCTTCATAAAATACAGGGCCTAGACTTGATTGTTGAGTCCCCACAGAACAAGATTAGTAGATTAAATTATGGGTAAATTTAATAAAGACTGGACTGCCTTTTTTTTTTTTTTTTCTCTAAGCAAAGGCATTAAAAACACTGGAATATTTGAAAACAGATTTGAGGAAGTGTGTCTGCTAACAGCATTTGTGACTGCCTATTTCTGTCTTTCATCCATCCGTTTTATTTTTTCTGCTTTCTAACGGAGACACTTAAATTTGAGGTAAATTCTTTTGGAAAGCTTTTTATTCTTATAGTAGATTTCTGTTGTATCAAGATAATTTCAAGAGGTAGTTACACAGATGCATTCCTGTTTTGCTTATTGGTTTATTAGTCATGCAGACATATCAGCCAGACAATATCAGGAATGAATATTCATCCGTGATACATTTTCATGTTAAGAATGAAATGTGAGCTGGCTTATTGAATTGTGAGTGAGAGAAATGTATCTTTATGCATATAAATTACGATTCTAGTTTGAAGGGCTGCAGTGGTGTCCTTAGTAAGCTTCTGTGTGATTTCTGCATTATATTCTCTTAGCAGTGAAATATTCCTACTCTTGTCTTCTGAGAACATCCTACATTCTTTTTCTAACAAAGGAAGATCCCAGGATGTATTTTAGCTAAGAGCTCTGTAATGAGACGGCCTTGTAAAGCACAGCATTGCAGAAAGTCAGAATTAATAACTACATGTAGTCATATAATGTGTTCATATGTTCTCTTTGATCTTCCTTTTTATGTAGGAAGGTTGTAAATAATATGTTTGTTGTCTGCTACTTCTGTTCTGCTGCTTTAGTTCATTCTTGAATTCAGTATTTATATCTTGGTGCTGAAATCTGTGGTTATGAGAACAATGGGAAAGAGAACTTATTCCAAAAGGTCACTGTTACATAGCATATTCAGGGTGAGCGCACTCATACACAGTGTGCTTTAGGGTAGCCATCGATGCCTGTCTAACGTGCTTTTCTTGTTGGCTTTCATTACTGTATTCAAATACTGTACAGCCACTGATACATTCTGGTTTGTATGGATCCTGGTTAGTGGGGTAGTATGGTTACCCTTATTACGCTGACCTGCAGGGTTGGTGTGTGTCCAGCAGGGACCCACCGAGTCTGCATCACATGCCAGACTCGCTTCTAGTGCCTTTTCCTGTCCATTTCCCTGAGCAGGGAGGCAGAGCTTTTGGCCGTGTAACTGCAGTGACTTGGGAGGGTATCGCCTTGAGCTAGAACTATGATAATGATTAATGGATAATCTGTTGTGATTTCATCGGCTCAACCTGGCATTTTCTGTTGGACTGGGGCAAATTTGTGTCTTCTGAAATAGAGCATGAATGAATCTCAGCTGGGAAATAATGCTCAGTGCTGTTTCTGCAGCTGATGGTGCTCTGAAATGAGTTTGCAGATGATTTTTTTTCTTAAGCTGTTTATTTATATACAAGAAGCTTTTTATTTTGCTAACAGACATCTCGCTTTTGTTTGGGTTAGGCATGTAAAGCTTTGTTGTAAATGTGGATTTTTCTGTTTGTCTATTCAGGCTACCATCAACCAGTTAAGAGCTGAACTTGCCAAAGGACCTCAGGAGGTAGCTGTGTATGTTCAGGAGCTGCAAAAACTTCAAAGTTCAGTCAAAGAGCTAGAACACAAAAACCAGGTGAGAATGCTGTTATTTCCTATGCTTGTCAGTTCACATTAAAAAGGAAACACATCGTACATTGCCTTGGAAAGTGCTGGAGACTGTAACAAAACACTCTCGATGTTGCAGAAGTTGAGAATTACTTTGCCATTTTGCTTAACGTGAGGGATAGCGTAATGTACAAGCAAACACTCTGTTTTAATGATCAGTATGTTACAGCTGAAATCCTGAGAGTTGTTGTTATTGCAGATTTCTAATCGCTGCAGTTTATGCTTAGCTATTATTAAGCAGTATTACCATCTCACACATAAGAAGAAACAGCAGTACCCTTTGGAATAATACAATGTTTGCCGAAAAAATCATAATTCAGAAGACATTTTGAGCTCTTTTCATTGGTTTTCCAGTTTCTTAGCTTTTAGATTGTTCTCCTGTTGCATTTTCTGGCAGTTCATTGGAGTCATGAATAGTAGAAAATTGAAATAAACTCCAGGAGCTTCTCAGCTTATGAGTACTCCTTGAAAGCTTTTATCAAAGCCCTTTGAACTTTCTGCATTTTGCATTTGCGTTAAGAAAGCATGTGTTGTTGTCTAATAAAAGGCAGTAGGGGAGGAAAGGAGAGAAAGATGCATGCTGTTTTTTGTTGTGTGTACGTAGAACACTGTGTATGAACTGTACACGTTACATATATGTATTTACCAGCAACCTTGTCAGTCTTGGAAAACAGGAAAGTACAGGGATCAGCCAGTGTGTATTTAGTGTAATCTAATATTAAAACAATGTTTGCAGAGAACGGAAGAAGATGCAATTAAAATTTGGTAAATTAAACTTTCTTTTGGTAGGATGACTCTTGGTTTGGCTTATTAAGCAGAGGCAGAAGGGAGATGGTGAGAATTGTCACGCTGTTCTTTTCTATAGACCAGCAACAGTGAAAGGAGCTTTTGGCAAAATGATTGCTGTACAGTATAAAGCCCTTGCCTGAATATATTGCTGTTCCATTAAAACCTAGAGTTAAAAAGATTGATGCTTTAAGATAACCATACTTTCAGAAAGAGTCCTCTGCTATGTCAGGTTAATGCCAAGCATCACTTGAGGAAGAAGAGAAGTGGCAGTGAGCTGCTTTTCATCTTTCAGTTTCAGTGACTTAATGCAGTTTACAGCCACCTCTTTATGCAGCAATTTGAAAGGTGCTGTCTATAAAATGGTATGCTAGCCAAGGAATCTTGGACCTGGAGGACTTGGACATAGAATTGGAAAAGGTAAGACTAGCTTCCCGAATAACAGAAATTGCTCCCACTTCGAACAGTTTGCCATCCTTGAAGAAGCTGTCAGGAAGGAGGGAGGAGCCATTAATGCAGGATAGAATATATTGCATTTTGATCTGTACATCCATTTATAATTCCATTGCAATATGGGAAGATATTTCTGTGTGTTGACGGAGTTTTTGAAGCTTGTACAACCTCAAGTCAACAAGCTGTTTCTTATATTTTCAGGAGCTATACTGAGAAGAGCAGATGACAAGTAGATAAGATCAGTTCTCTGAGACCAGAAGGAACTGCCTTTCCTTCATTTATAAAGCACTGTAATTAAGGGGTTTGGCTTGCCTTGCAGAGGCCAGTAATGGCCTGTAGCCCAGAAGAGACCTAACGTGTGAAAAAACAGTGTATTCCCTAAGTATAAGACTTGCTGTAATTCTAAACCCATTGCATGTGGGGTTTTTTGTTTATTTTCTTTTAGGAAAATTGTGGTATATTATCTACAGGGAAAAATGCTTAGTTTCCAACCTTTTGCTGAGGTAACTATTCTGAAATTCCATCAGTGGCCACAGGGTTCATTCTTTAATGCCTGGCCACTACTAAAATGTATTACATGTATTTTTCCAAGGGGCAGTTATAAAAGAAGGGTGTTCGCCCTTGTATCTTGTGAACTTTGAAGGCTCAGGGCTCTTCATTAAGTGCTGTTCCCTCTTTCTTTGTGGAAGTCTAGGCTTGGGGAAGAGAGGTGGCTTGTGTGGACCCGCATATCCCTTTATATATCTGGGGTGCAGCAGAAACATGCATCCAGGTAGGAAACACAGCTGGGTCCACTGATGTAACCTGAATGACCACAGCTTGGCAGCTCTGGGGCCTCGAGTCTGCTCGTGGGCGTCAGTCAGTCGCGGAGGTAGTAGGCTGCCAGGCAAACCCAGCTCTTCTCTTGTGGAAGCAGCAGTAGGTGTTTGCGGCTCTGTCTGGCCATTCGTGACTGCAGGAGGGGTTCGGCTGTCAGGGGCAGTGTCTTTGAACACTGGTATTCATTGCTGTATTGCTCATCAGATCAGGGAGGAAGAGAGTAGAATGGGATGTGGAGCAGCATCTCCAACTGTGTGTAGCTGCTGCTCTTGGCTGTCCTTTGGGTAGCTTGTGAGGTGATGGTGAAGAGCCTTTGCTGCTCTTGGCTGTCCATGGGACAGCTTGTGAGGTGATGGTGAAGATTTTTTGTTGTACATATCCTTCCTGAAAGCTTCTCAGGGTCTCAGCCTGCTTCAAGACAACTTTAACCGTTTCACTTTGTTTTTTCTTCCCCACCTACACTTGAAAATTTAGGTTAGTGCTCTGCACTGATTCTGCAGAAAGTGGGTCATAGCAGTTCTACATGACGTGTGGATCTGGTTATGAAGTAGTAGTAAGATTAATAACTTAGCCCTGACTTACCCAGCTGTGATGAACAGGGTGCTGTAGTGTGTTGGTGTTTCAGGAACAAAATTCAGTACGAGTATTAAAGATCCTGCCTGGCCATTTCTCTTTAATGAAAAGAGAATTGCAACTTTATTTTACATTCTGAGAGCAAAGCCTTTTCTAAAAGCAGTGGGAGCCTTGCCACTGGCTTCAGGAGGATAAAGATGACACCTGACCTCAGTGTGTTCCTTATGTGTTCTATTCCTGCATTTTACATATGCACACATGAAAACTTCTGCATATCTGTAACAGCAACAAGTTATTTTATTTTTCAAGAGAAGTTTCAAAAAAAACTACTTTAGGGCTAGAATTCAGTAGCCAAACTGTAGTCTTGAGCCAGAATTTTTGGCTACATTTCATATGGTAATAGAGTATAAGTTTTTTTAAATGGACACAAATACTAATTATATTTGTTCTCACATGGGTTGCTGGACTGCTGGAGTTGTCATTTGCAAGATTGCTGGTTTTCTAACCTCTCTTTTTTTTTTTTTCCCCCAAGTAGATTCTTCTGTTTATTTTATCACAACTATAAAATAGAAGTGTCTGCATATAGTTTATAGCGACTGATACAGTACTCATTTGTTAAAATAAGTAAAGAACAGAACTGTTCAACTTTTCAGCTTATTTGAATAATCTCACAGCTTTTTCTTCTGGCAAAACAGGTTTTATCTGTCGCTGTTGGGCAGAAAAGTGCTTTTAAGATGCCCAAACATAGCTACAATTGCAGCACTATCTTATCTTTGGAACAGTGTTATTCCAGAGCTGCAGAACTGCCAGTTTCTGATGCATCAGACTGACCTCAGTGTTGGCATTTTTTCAGTCTGACATGGTGGAAGTCTTTATTTTTCTGTGTTTTAATTGAAAGGGTCACTAGGGAGTACAGTAGTGCAGGAAGAATGCAAGCATTGGAAAGGTGAGCATAGTAATGCTCGGCCGAGACAGACATCCGTAAGATGCTGCAATAAATGGAGCCTGCTGGGACGTTTCAAGAAGATGGAATGAAGTACCTGGTTGGATAATGACTGGTGCCTCCCTGCAGCTGTATTTCTGTGCTTCAAAGAGTGCCACTGGAAAACTGAAATGGTTCTCGCGGCTTCTTTGTCCTGCTTGGAGATCTCTGAAATTCTAGTCAGTGCCTCAGCTAAGCTTGGGGGAAAACCTAAACTTTGTGGAATGATATCTTGTCCATGAAGAGATTTGATTTCTATCTGAATATAGTTTTGATTAGTTCATGAACTTTGATAAAAAGCATTATGTAATTATCTGTAAATAATTATTTTTCCTAGTATTTGTCTCAGCGTGTAAATTTGATACTATGACCTTAGACCCTGCAATATTATTGTTGTTTGTGTGGTAAGAAAAACCTGACATTTAGTGATGTTAATGTCTTTGCTGTAGGGTATCCCAGTTTTTAGTGTTGTCAGACTCAAAGCAGCCATCCTCTTTGAGCTGATTTGTATGCAAGGGAAGTAGGTGATATGAATTAAAATGTGAAAACGTCATCTTCTAAAATGAAGGTTAAATCAGGAGTGTTTCATTCTGTGATTTATCAACATCACAAATTTCATTAGTTTTCACAGCTTCTCTTCCATAATTTGGATAGCAGATCATGCTGTAAGTATGGCGACAGGGCAAAATTGGGATACTTCTAAAAATGACCAGCATGATGACTGCAGAGGGTTAGAGAGGAATTAAACCATGAATGTTGTTGCCTACGGAACTGTGTGAAGAGCAGTGATACTTGAAAACTTTTTTCTGTATAGTAATAACTCAAATTACTATTTCAACTTTTCCCCAAGAAAATGCAGTTGTAATAACATAGAATTTGAACGTTCAGGGAAAGCACAGTTAGCCTTCAGGCTACAGAAATAGAGTTTGTGTGCTGTTCTCAGTAAGAGGAGTGTATTTGTGTGAGAATATGAAGACCAGTATTTCCAGCTGAAACTGTGTGCTGTATGGGCTCTAGGATTAACTTGTGTAATATGAAATAGAGGTCAATATTTCCTTTAATAATGTTTTTGGGCAAGTTCTTCACTATTCAGCATCGACACTTGGGCGGAAATTTGAGTAATGCATTCAAGGCCCATAAGCAGAATTGCAATTGAATTGCTGTGCAACTCTCTTCATAGAGTCTGACTGAGAAGCTGCAGAAGAAAGAACAGGACTACACCCAGCTGGAAGAAAAACACAATGAAGTATCTGTGAGTAAGAAGAACGTGCAGGCAAGCTTTCACCAGAAAGACCTGGACTGCCAACAGCTTCAGGCAAAGCTGTCTGCGTCTGAAGCCTCGATACAGAGATTACAGACAGAGCTAGGTGAGAAGGGGGAGGCAAGCCAGAAACTTAAAGAAGAGCTGTCTGAAGTAGAGATGAAGTACCAGCATCTCAAGGCAGAATGCAAACAGCTCCAGCAGCAGAGGGAGGAAAAAGAGCAGCATGGCCTGCAGCTCCAGAGCGAGCTCAGTCAGGTAAGGTTCCTTGACCTCCTAGGCCATCCTGTTGGAATGGTTCCTCAGACCATCCCATTAGGGTTTTTTTAAATTGTGCATGCATATTTTTCTGGCATATGCATTTGCATTTCGTTATTGAAGGGGAGTAACAAACCAATATTTGTATTTGAATAAATATAAAGCGTTTTTCCTAATGCTGCAGAGAATGAGATACAGTTGGCTCTTCCCCTTAGAGAAGTAAAGAAAGGAACAGGCAAAAAGAAGAGGCTGAGGAAAGAGGGCAGTAATTCTTTGATATTTGTTTGTTGTTACGCCTGAAACTTTTTAGTAGGTCCAAGCTCTTGTCAGGACCAAATGAGGGTAGTTGTAGCCCCTGTGTCACAAACTCAGCAAGATCTACAGTTATAACCACCTTTCCATGTTTTTATTTCTGGGAGGCTAATGTAATATTTGTCTATCTGTAGTATAACTCCCCCTTTCCTGAAAGGGAGACATCTTAGTAATTTTGTTCTGTCTGGAACTCTTCTTAAAACTATAATTTCAGCTTTGAAGATTAAGGTCCAGTGAGCATAAACTTTGTAGCTTATTTCTCATGTTCTGATTTGACTCTTTTTCTGTAAGTGAAAAAAAAGACTTTGGCTGATCAGGATTTTTGTCTACTCTTCTTCTCTTACAGTGTTAAATGAACTCTTCTTTTATCCTACAGTTTTTCCCCTCCTCTTTTTTTGTTGATGCATTCCCTGAAATAAGGGAAGTATTGTCAAATGAGAGGGAACTCAGACTATTGAGTTTCCATAACAAATATGGTAATAGACAAATCCTAAGTCAGCAAGGTTAGTTATTCTGGTTCAGTAAGGTAGCTGAAGCTATAATAAACTCAGGTTACGAGAAAAACAAATTCAGGTAGAGTATCAGAACTAGTTTCACTTCCAGTAGTAGTTTTACTACTCTGTAGGAAGTCTGAGAAACATGAGTCTGCATTTTATGTTAGAGCTGGACAATAATTGATTTGCTTTAAAATGGAATGATGAATACAGTAGGGAGTACATAGTGTGAAAAGCAGGGATAATGTGAAGTCTTAATATGGCTTCCTTTGTGTCTCTTCACAAACACCTGCTCTTTACGTTGCTGACAGCTGTGAGAACACCCAGGGCATACGTCCCCCCCCGCGCTTACGTATTGTTGTGCTGAATCCAATGGGTTATGGAAACAGAACTTCTGTATAACATTGAGCAAACTGGAATTTGAGGCTGGTTGAACTTGGTTTTGTGTAACGTCCTGGGGCGTAATGTGTTAGACTGGAGAAATATTTGTGCATCAGGAATTGCATCCAGTCCTAACATGGAAAAACTAACCTGTGGTGTGGGGTTTTTTGTTTGGTTGGTTGGTTGGTTTTTTTGTTAGTAGTATAATGTACTTAATTTTAACCTCTTGCTAAAGCTTTATCATTTTGAAGTGAGTGTTTCTCAATTTTCAGCCATTCATTCATTCAAGTCTGAAATAGATTAAGTTGCAAGATGTGCACGTATAGTTTATCTTGGAAGAACTGTGGCTTGGCAAAACTTAGTGTATGTATTACATCCCCAGGATGACGTTCCTTCTCCCATCCGTCTTCTGTCAGGGCTAGGGGAGATAATTATATTGGTTATCTGCCTAAGAGTCCTCACTTGGTAAAACTTCCTCAGTCTGCCTAGGCAGCGTCTGTGCAGGCTGCAGAAGCACAGCTGAGAGGTTGAGCTGAAATCTGTGTTCAGCCTGAGAGAGCATTTTCAGGAAGGATTTTTGGGGTGGGAAAATGAAGGAGGAGGAAGGTGAATAAAGCATTGCTGAATTGATTCCTGTGAAAGGAAATGGAAGCATCACACGTTGTCTGGTGCTACTACTGGGAAGGAAGACAATCTAAGCAAGAAATCCTGAACAAGCTGCTGGATCTCAGGGTGTGTTTTAGAACTGTATTATAAAAGAATAGTGGAGGACTTCATACATAGTATAAAATAAAATTAAAGCCAAGCAAAAGCTTCTCTTCCTTTCTTTCCCTCCAAACAAGAGTTCAGTTACTATTGTCATGAAGACTAAATTTCTCGTATTTGTTCACTTCATACTTTAATGGAATTAACTTTTTATGCATGTAGTCCAGTACCTTATGTTGGCATAATGAATGCTGCTTATGAAGATGTACGTGTGACTGTTTAGTCAAAGCACATTTTCAAAGGATCCTTGCCATCTTCTCAAAAATCATTTGAGCAGATGCGTGTCTGGTGAAGTTTGTGTATTTTCGAATTTGGGTGATGTGAAGGAAGTGTTCTTCACAATGGAACGAAATTCTAATGATAATGTTGGATCCAGCACAGCATTAGGAAGAGGGGTGACATGAGAATATGGTCTCCTTCAGTCCTGAAGAAACGTTAGTTGCTAATAATTATTGTGTGGTTGCTGAGAATATTTGAATCTACTCAATTGTATCTTTGAAAGTCTAAATATTTTTTAACTATTTTTGTATTGTGTAACATAAGTTAAGCCTGGATTTTATGGTTGGTTACTTGAAGTCAGTCTCAAAGTCCTTAAAAAATACTTAATTGTGCATATAATGAAATTGACTTTCGAAAATGTTGTGTGCTGATTGCCCCCTTTGCAGTTATTCCAGCATCCGCATAGCCATGAATAGTTAGAATAGTTATCTTGTTGCACTGTCTTCATTAGATTTTTTCCTTCAGCTCTTGTTCATATTTTTAGTGAGGAGGTAGTATTAATAATTTAGTGATTCCTGTGGAAAAAGACAAATGTTCTTGAATATTGGAGGAGACGTTATGGTCTCTTTCCTCACCCTGTCCTTCCTTTTCTACCTCTCTCCTAACTGTGCAGTCACAGTTAGCAATCAGCATCTCAGCCTCATGCCAAACAGCTTTTCATTCACAGCTTTTGTGGTTGTGGATATATAAACAAATAATTTAGCTTGGTTTCCTAAGAAAATAAGGCACAGACACATTTGTTTTCCTGTCTCACTATCCTTTAACTTTTGCGTTGTTTGATAACTTCAGCCACATTCTGACAGGTGGTCCAAAGGTCTTCAGCATTAGGCCCTTCAGTGTCAAATTCTTGTGGAAACCCAAAGCTGGGTAAAGGAGCGTGACTTACGTTCGTGCCTCACACCCTTAATGACTGGGGGAAGATGTAATGTTATCAAAACCACAGTTTTTGATAGCTAGGCAGCCAGCGGGTCAACAGTGGCAGCTTGCAGTGAGCAACAAGATTGTGCTGCCTTCTACTTAGATACTAGTAGGGATGTGAGGAAAGTGTGAGAAAGGTTTAGGGGTACTGAAGGGAGGATCTGGAGTTAAAAGGTGAATGGTTCCAGGGTCTTGGACATAAATTCATAGGGAAGCAAGCTTCATTCATCCCGATACCCATAGAAAATTCTTGCTGTGCTGCAAGGCCCGATCCGTTCTCAGTTTTTGCGCTGAGTTGGAAGTTGAATCATGTGTCCGTGGATGTGCTCACGTAGAAGGAGGCAGGAGGTAACCCAGGGTCTGTAGTGACAGTTTTAAATAGAAGAAAAGGAGGTTTTATGGAGAGAGCTTTTCATAACAGGGAATTGTGAAAGGCCTTCCTTGCACTTTGGAGATGGTGCAGTACTGCATTGATGATTGAAAAAATTATAAGGCAGGCTTATGTCCAGCTGGAAGAGTGCATCCCCCTACTTACTCTCTGCTGCTGGGGCATGCTGGGGTACAAGCCACCAAACTTACTGTGTACTCTACACTGAAGGTTCATGTCTCCTCTCTGCAGAGAATAAATGCCTTTGATGTAGCCAGATCAAGCTGAAAATCACACTCTTGCTAGTCTAGCAATACTGAATAGGATATTGTGGGAGCCAGCGGAGCAGGTGAAGGCATGGTGCCTCAGCTGCTGGACCTACAGGGGTGAGGGCGTGTGCTGTGTAAGGTGAGGTTGCTCTAAGCACCGCTGCTTTCTATCATCATCCTTATGTATCCTCTCTGTGTTTGTGTTAAATCTCTGTAACTCGTATTGAAGAGCTTCTTTAGATAAATGAGGATGTTTCTGTGTCCCTCCAACCCAGAATATTTGTTCGTGCTTGTGCGGTTGAAGCTGTTCACCGTGATTGGTGTTTCTGAGGTGTATGGTGTGCAAACATGACTTCAGGAGCTCATGTAGTTGTTTCACTTTTTGCAGTTGCACAGTAAACTTCTAGAAATGGAGCGTCAGCTGGGGGAAGCGCACGGGCGGCTCAAGGAACAGAGACAGCTCTCTAGTGAGAAGCTGATGGACAGAGAGCAGCAGGTGGCTGATCTGCAATTAAAACTTTCCCGTGCTGAAGAGCAGGTAGGGGCTTTATGCAGACTCTGGTTCAGACAGTAGCCTGCATACACTTCTTGTGATGTTGCGGTTTATAAAAATTGTCCTTACGGGAATTTTCTTTGGCTAGCTGTTAAAGTCTCACATTAAAATTGTCAAAATATGCCAAAATGGCACTCGCGTTACACGTTTTGTAAGGCTAAGTGTTTATCGGGTGCATGGATGTTCATGGTGCTTTGCAGATGACCAAAAGATGTGCTTTTTGCCCTAAGGAGCTTTGTCTAAGGATCTTGTGAAAAAGAAACTTGAGTGCACCTAAGCTCACATGGGTCAACTTTTGTGTGTAGATATTTTTGTGAGATAAAGCCCTACATGAAGAAAATGTGAACAGGGCACAGCAGGTGATTGTTGGTTAATAACCTGTGTGGGGTGGATGGGCAGAAATCACTTGTTTTATTAATTGTCATTTGTTTTAATGAGCATCTTGTATATATTGCTGATTTTCTGCTGCCTCTATGGGGATTGGCCAAATATGAGTGGTATGTTTTCAAAGCTTTTAAAGCTTTTCTGTAGCTAATTTGTAAAGCCTTCACTGGTCTAGAGGTGGAGAGACTGCTAAGCTTGAAGTTGCTACTAAAACTGCTAATAATAGTAATAACAGTGTTTTACAGGTATCTGTATTGTCAGTCATGTTACATCTTAACAACTGTTGGAAAAAAACATACTAAAAATCTCTTCTGGTTTAGATTTTTGAGAGTTAAAATACATATATGTCTGATAGTTGTTTCATCGTTCTCGCTGGTGGTGTAGAATCTCACCTATTAATAGCAATGAATGCTTTGGTTAGATTTTGATTCTTTAACTAGCATCACACACTTTTATTTTTATACCAGTTTTCAAATATTTGTCTTTTAAAGTAAGATCTTTTAGCATTAGAATGAACGTTGAGCACTGACATACTGAGTGGTGCTTGTTCACTCATTAGTCTGTTTTATTTGTTTGTTTTTTCCAGCTAAAGGAAAAAGTAGCAAATTCCACAGAACTGCAACATCAGTTAGATAAGGCAAAACAGCAGCACCAGGAGCAGCAGACACTTCAGCAAAATACTACAGCAAAACTCCGAGAAGCCCAGGTAACATAGTTATGTATCCTCATGCAGAAGTGTGTTTCTGGATTTCGTTACTTTAAATATGTTTTATCTGTAACAATGACTCGCATGACTGGTACTAGTTTCAGTACATGAGCTTGTAAATCCAGAGCAGAATGTACAGAGAGTGTTTAATAAATTTATCCAACATTTTATGCATTAGGAATAACTTCTAAAGGTCCCTGTAATTAAGGAAGCTATTGTGCGATTTTCTAGAATGATTTGGAGCAAGTACTACGACAAATTGGAGACAAGGACCAAAAAATTCAAAATCTTGAGGCTTTGCTTCAAAAAAGCAAAGAAAATATCTCTCTGCTAGAAAAGGAAAGAGAGGACTTGTATGCAAAAATTCAAGCTGGTGAAGGAGAAACTGCAGTTCTTAATCAGCTACAAGAGAAAAACCATGCACTGCAAATACAGGTAAGGACTTGGAGACTTGTTTCTTTTCTCTCATTCTCATTACTGAATTGTGGGGTTTTTCCTATCTCATCAGATGAGACATTAATCTTTTCTGTACTTTGCTGTTTCTTTGAAACTTTAAAGATCTTACTGTAAATTTCACAAGACTTGTGTTTTGGTGACTTCCTTGCTGTCATCACAGGGGAAGGAATTCCTAGCTATTTCCTACATACATATGCTAGTAATATGTGCTTACAAATAATTTTTTGATAATTATATACATGTTTGTTTCTTGTATTTTAAAAAGTGGTTTAATTCCTTCTTTCAACAACAAAATTCACTTCAGACTGCACCTGTTGTCTCCTTAATATTTTGGTTTTGTTACAATAAGGCCAAATTGACAAATCCTTTTTGCTTCCAGTTTTAACTGATAACCTGTTTAAACTCTGGTACTGTGTACAATATAGCTTTACTGTAATAGTTCAGAAAAAGAAATGTCATAGTTTTGAGTCTCCAAAGCCATGACAAGAGATTTATGACTTCCTTGGACGTGCTGTTCCAGCCTTCTCTTCTAATTAACCTCCTTTTTTTTTTTCCTTTTTCACTGCAGGTAACTCAGCTGACAGAGAAGCTGAAGAATCAATCAGAAAGTCATAAACAAGCCCAAGAGAATTTGCACGAGCAAGTGCAGGAGCAAAAGGCACATCTAAGAGCTGCTCAAGACCGTGTGCTTTCCCTGGAAACGAATATCACTGAACTAACCAGTCAGCTAAATGAAAGTAAAGAGAAGGTTTCACAACTTGATGTACAGGTAATGGGACTCTGTACTGTCTGATGATGGTAAATCCTGCTTGTGATTTCTGTATTCTTTCCAGAGAACATACAAAGCAATTTGGGAAAAATTGCATGTTTCTACTAACAGATGAATGAAGTAGAATAAGGCAGATAAAATTGAGGAAAATGTAAGTGGATTCATAATAGCAATAGATGGCAAGTGGTTTGGTGGTTGTTGTGGGGTTTTTTTTGTTTTGTTTTGTGGGTTTGGGTTTTTTTTGGTGGTTTTTCAATTAAGAAAACACCTAAAAGTTCGTAATTGAGTTGGGAAAAATCTGTCCACAAGCATCTCTTGTTGTAATTTTAATGATTAGGCATTCAGAACCCTGCTCTTGCCAGTCCTGGATTCTCTGCACTAGAGTGAAAGTCTGTCAAGTCACTAAGATATTGTTGTTGCCTAGAAATTTCCTGTGCTGGTGGCTTTTGTCACAAACAAACCAAAAAAAGCTGTGGGCCACCTTGTTGTCAGTTTAATTTACTAAACAACATGGACTCTTCTACTGCTGAGTGCTGCTTAAGCTAAGAGCTGGGTTCAGCTCTCCCAAAGAAGAAATGACATTTGATCGGAAGTTCTTGCATTGGTACACTTGGAGGAACTAGTACTGTTGTTGGATTAACACACTGTGGTGTCTTTTGAATTAGTGTTACTTGGTTTCTCAACAGGTCTAGGAACTTCTTCTGATGTAGCTTTGTGATGCTTTTGCTGGGCTTTGCTACACTACCTGAGCTGGTTTTCCACCAAGACGTTAGGGTAGAACTGAATAATCTATGGGCTCTTGCAGCTGCTTTTTAAGGCAATATGAGCTTCCTTACAGTCTTCAGAGAAGTAGCATTTCTACTGGGGAGAAAACCAATAAACCCCAATAGCCCGTGGCCCTGAATATTGCCTCTCTGTGCCAACACCGTTCATACCTACCTTGAAAATACTGTTTGCTGGGTGTTTTGGAAGGAAGGGAGGTTGATCCCTAACAGACAGATAGGAGCAGAGAAAGACAGTATGCGTGTGGAAGCATATTTTTGTTGTTTCTTGTTCTTTTTTGCTTTTGAGAATTTTGGAGGCCTTTAAAAGTGCCTGGAGTCTGAGGTTATCAAGGTAATCATTAAGTCTATCCCAATGATCGTTGTTCGTAAGTAAAATATTTTCCTGGACTAGAAGACTAGTGGGACTGGTGAGATTTTTTTTGTTTGCCTGTTTTTTTTTTTTCAGCTCAAAGTAAGAACTAACTGTGGCTTAAAATCCTTCTATTTTCCTAAACCTTGAAAATCTTTCTTACTTCTTTTTTTTTTTTTTTACATTAGCACATGGAAACTGCTGATTTTACTGTTAAACTTACTGATGAGTATATAAAAAATTAAAATGAGCTAAGGTAAAATAGATGTTTTAGTGAAATACAACATGTCTTTCAGGTAAAAGCGAAGACTGAATTACTACTTTCAGCAGAAGCATCGAAAGCTGCTCAAAGAGCGGACCTTCAGAATCATCTGGACACAGCTCAGCATGCACTGCAAGATAAGCAACAGGTTATAAGCAACATTTAAGCATACATAAAGTTTCTATGGTACCTAAAAAACTACTTAAAAACCTAAGAATAGTCTGTTTACAAATTAAGTAAAGGTGACTATGTGGTTGGAAACCACCATTTAGGGTATTTTAACCATGTGATATGTATTCGGTTCTTTTTGCTGTAATCTGGACCAGGTATGTTTTGCAGTGTAAAGAATTTACTTAGGAATACACTCCTTGCTGTAGGATTATGGGTCTGAATCTAAGCTGTCCTGTTGGAGTATAATTCAATTGTCACCTATATGTTATGAAGAAAACCTATATGTTATAAAAAAAACTTTTCAAAAGGGCCTGTAGTGACAGGACAAGGGGCAACGAGTTTAAATTGAAAGTGGGGAGATTTAGATTGGATATCAGGAAGAAGTTCTTCACGGAGAGGGTGGTGAGGCACTGGAACAGGTTGCCCAGAGAAGCTGTGGATGCCCCATCCCTGGAAGTGTTCAAGGCCAGGCTGGATGAGGCTTTGAGCACCCTGGTCTAGTGGAAGGTGTCCCTGCCCATGGCAGGGGGGTTGGAACTGGATGGGCTTTAAGGTCCCTTCCAACCCAAACCGTTCTATGATTTTATGAAAAGATTGTAGAAGGTACTGGATACAAGTGAAAAGTCTTAATTAACACTTATTGCAGATTCAGATAAATTCAGAATCAGATGCCTGTATTCAGAAATCATGATATATGTGCCAACTGACACAAAACCCCAAAAGACTGTTGTTAAAATTGCACACTTTAATATGTGTTAGTCCTGATGAAGCATTCCACCGGCTGCTGAATCAAACGTTTGCGTTGTTAGATTCGGTGCGGCTGTGGTCTTCATGGAAACACATCCAGCAGATGTTAACATAGCACCATTTTTAGTGCTGGAATCTAATTAATTGCTATAAACAGAAGACCTCTTTTTGCAACTATGAAACAATTAATAATTAAATTAATTAGCTTTGCTGGAGAGCAATGAGCTTTGATGGCAGCCGTCTTCATAGTGGTTAGTGGGTGAATGTGTTCATGTCGCTTGTGGAAATTACGTTGTTTTGTGTTGAACTAGGTGGTTTGATATCATAGAATCATAGAATGGTTAGGGTTGGAAGGGACCTTAAAGATCATCTAGTTCCAACCCCCCTGCCATGGGCAGGGACACCTTGCACTAGTCTCTGCTGTGTGGAGAACTGACTGTTTCCATGGTATTGGCTTTACTCTTCAGTGGTACTTGACTTCCTGAAGACAGCAAAAATTTTCTCTGAGGTTTTGTAGTGTTACTTTGTAGTTACTGTGTCATTAACTGTAGGATCTCGTGCATTTATTGCCTACGATTCCTCTTCCATTTATAACTTAAAACCCCTTTGCTAAGATTGAGCCCACAGCCTGTGGAGTTGCAGAGGAATATTGAGGCTTTGAAAGAAGTGGCACGAGCTGAAAAGAGAGAATTTGTGCATGTGTGTTTGTTTCCCCTCTTGATTTCCTGCCCCTCAGGATAAAAAAGAAACATTATTTTCCTTTTTAATTTGAACATGTTAGATCATTTAAAGCATATGTGACATTAGTAATTTTTGGAAGTTATTTAAAAACTAACAACCCTCATTTTTGTTTTACCTCAGGAGTTAAATAAGGTCAGCATGCAGTTGGATCAGGTTACAGCTAAGCTGAGTGACAAGCAGGAATACTGTGCTCAGCTGGAAACCAGTCTTAAAGAGTACAAAGAGAAACATATTTATTTGGAACAGAAAACTGAAGAGCTGGAGGGACAGCTTAAGGTTTGTATTGAACACAGTATCTGAGCTTACAGAAACTGATGGTCTCTGATATTTGGTAGTATGTGATGAAAGCCATGCTCAATTTTATCAATACTGCTTTTGCAGGCTTTCTTTTTCCCTAGTGTTTCCTGATCCACCCTTTAATGCTGTTCTCCTCTTCTTCCATGATATCATATCACACTAAGAGGAGCTTGGCTTAGGACATGGCCACTGTACTGTCATTTTCCTGTACATGTGCTTCTACCAACCTCCATGATACCTGGAAAGTGTTATGAGAGGGAACATGAATACTTCCCGAAATTAGTCTTCAAGTTCAACCTTATACACTTTACAGGTGGTAGCAGGGAATATGTGTTCCCTTGTTTAGCCCAAGTTAACACTACCTATCTGGATTAATTTATTTCTGAAGCCTTTCAGTAGAGTTCTATAGAGGGTTTTTAAAAATATTTTTGTAACCAGTGTTTTTCCTCTAATTTATTCTTGACTTTTGCGTTCCATTTCTGGAATCAGTTTTCTCTTAAAGTGCACATAATTCTGGCAGAAGGTTTGCAGAACCTTTGTTTTGAGATACTAATATTTTCAGTTAAGGATATGAATTATTCCTAATGCTTAAGAACTTTTAAATTTGGGCTTTAACCTTTGGTCAGTATTTTTTAGGCATGGTCAAAATTCATGAGACATAAAACCATGTGATACAGGGATCTTAGGAGCACTGCAGAATTGGTTTTGCAGCATTGTCTGACTGTTTTGAGGGAGATTAGTTGTCTTTATGCTCAAGACGGAGTGGGGTGTTTTTCCTAGCTTATGTGCTCTGTAGAAGAGGAGGAAGGTTGTTTTCCCTGTAGGAAATTTTAAATCCAATGCTATTAAAAAATAAAAGTCATACATTAGCATTATCAGCATAACTATTTTGTGCTTCCATCTGTCTCTTCTTTTGCACACTGGTTTATTTTTTTCTGCCTGCTTTCATTTGTGTTTTTATTTTTCACCTTTTGCTAAATTTTTACGAGTACCCAACAGACAAAAATGCCTGGGAGGAATGCAGTGCTTGCTTGCACAAGATTTTACGAGGTTGTTGGTAGCTGAAGTGTGAAACTGAGCAGGGTTGTTGATGCTGTCAACTGGAATGCGATTCTGTGTAAAGTCTTGGTGTCATCACCATTCTTTGGGATTATTCCAGTTGAATGCATGGCATTTAAAAAAAATAATTTAATAATAGAAACCAAAAAGCCCTCGGGAATTTTCTTAGAGGAATTTGGCCATTTTGTTTTATGGTCACTGTTATGCCTGTAAAACAGACTGTGTGTCGCAGAGTCTAAGCAGTGCCCGTTTGCTAAAGACTCGTGTTCTTTATGCTCTGTGTACATGAACAAGTAACTTCTAAAAACGAACCAAGAAAAACCTCTTCTGGGTGAACGCAGGATTTCTTTCCAGCTGTAGTTCGTGTCTTTGTTTTTGTTACAAGGAATGGCGGAGTTCTTGGGATGCGTAAATCAGCAGTCATTTCAGCTGCTGAAACTACTCATGGTGGCTGAGAACTTGGCCCCAAATCTAAGCACTGCGTACGGCCTTTTTTTGTATGGATGTTTTGGGTAGGCTTTTCAAAGTTTTCTGCATTTTATCTATTAGTTTGCAGTAAAATGTCTGCTTGGTGTTTAATTTAAAGATTATTTCAGAATGTTTTACCAAAATAGTCCACTTCTGGCAGAGCAGGAGGTTTGCAGGAACTAAATAATGAAAGATAAATAGCAAACTAATGAAATGGGTAGATGATGTGTGACAATTAGGACTGCTTTCTACAGTGAAGACCTTCTACAGTAAATGCTGCTCACGGACTAGATGACTTCTGCTTTAACTGCTGGTTTTATTTTGTTGCTTTTGTTCTGATTGCTCTTACTTTTCATTTTTCTATCTCAGAAACTTGAAGCTGACATTCTTGATGCTAAAGCAGGCAAAGAACAAGCTCTTCAGGAGTTACAGCAGCAGCGACAGCAGTCTACAGAATTAGACCTCCAAACAGCAGAACTGAGTAAACAGCTTGAGGCAGCAAGAGAGGGGTATGCCTTTCCTGTGTTCGAGTACTTCTCAGTCAGACACAAAACTAGTGGTTTGGGCTAGAGTTGTGACTTTGTTCTTCTGTCCTCTGATTTCTTAAAATCACGGATGGAAGTGATGTGTTCCCTCTGATATGAGAACTGAGTTATATCCCACTCGTTTTCTTCCACTGTATATGCCATGCAGACTCCATCTGCCATGTTGTCTCATGTGCATCACTGTCTGCTGTGATTCAGTACACTTCTTCAGTTCAGCCACTGTGTTTGATGTCAGCTAAATTTCTGAACGGTGTGATGTACTGAGATCCATCTTTAAGTATCCACGATTCTGTAACTGGCAAAGGCGTAGTTGCAATTTATGCGTAAGCAGCAAAAGGGTAGTTTCTATCTGTAATATTTAGGGAAGGATTGCTGGTATGTCTTCATTAGCGAGACAAAATGCCCATGTTGTTGATGAAAAAGGTATGCTTTGAAGTAGTTCTACAATTAATAAATAATAGAGGCATTTAGTGACACAAAAGAACCTATGAAGAATAATTAAAAAAACCTAAACCAAACACACTTTGTTTTTGTCTTTGTATTTGCAGGCTGTCTAGTGCTAAACTGGATTTACAGAAGAAATCTGAGGCCCTTGAACAAGCAAAACAGCAAATTGCAAAGCAGGAGGAGGAAAAGGCCAACCTTAAACAAAACCTTGAGAAATCAAATCAAGATACAAGTAAACAACTCAAGGAATTGGATTGTAAAATGCAAGCAGCAACATCAGAGCTGCAACAAGTGAAATTAGAGAAGGATGCTCTGTTAAAGGACCTTACAGCTACCAAAGACAAGCTCTCAAAAAGTTCGGAATCCTTCAAAAAAAGAAAGGAGGAATTAGAAAAAGAAATACAAAAAGGAAAAGCAGCTGTAGCAGAAATGGTTAGTAGTTTCTTAGACATAGTTGGATGTATTTAGTGTCTGATGAAATGGCTTTGCTGTCTGTCTGAAAACATTGTAGTGTACATACAATGCATGGAAATTAATGGCCTTAAGGGAAAACAAGTTGTAAATTTTTTTTTTTTATTGTTCATACATGTGTCCTACCTTAATTTTTTTTTTTTGGTCTGGAATTTTGCACTGCTAAGCGTTGGTCATCACACAACAGGATCCCTTTTTCCTTGCCGCATGCCTTTAACATGGTGAAGAAAACCAAATGGAGACAAGTGGTGAAACAATTTGATGGGAAATATCTCCTTTTTTTGAAAATAGATCAGCCTTATTACTACAAAATGCAGTTTTGCTAAAGTGCCACCATGTTGAATTTTTCTGGGGCTGTTTTTGTTTCCTTTCTTTCTTTTAGACTCCTGTAGTCTCTTATGTGGAACCTTCCTGTGCACTTGTCTGGACGTGCTGGAAGGCTGTGTAATGTGGGCAGGGTAACAGCATCTGTTGTTTAGGGAGAAGTCTAGCTTAAGGTGTTAGCAGAGTACTAGAACTGTTTGAATTTCAGAGAGCACTCCCAAGTGGTGGTATAGCAAGTGCTTGACCACCAGCGCAGCGCGTTCCTGTAATGAGAGTGAACTCTCATTAGCCTTGAAATACATTTTATTTCCTCTGTCTTTTCCTTTGGTAATATGAACAAGCACTACATGAATACGTGTTTTATAGATTTTCTTACACGGATGTTCTGACACCCCTGCCTCAGACATGGTGGGGGTATTTTTCTCATTCCCTTCTTGGTCTTACATGTCACCATTTCCCAGAACCCATTCATAGCTGCTTTTATTTTGATCTAAAAAAAATTCTTCTCCTGGTTAAAAATAACATTTTTTCCTTTACTCTTTCACTTTTTAAGATAAGCCTTTTTGTTTGCTTTCCTTAGTTACTGCTGTTTAAATATTTGTTTCTCCTAAAAACTTGAAGGTTTTTCTTCCCAATTTAGACTTCAAGGTGGGAGTCCAGTTTCTGCTTCTAAGTCTGTAGTCCTTTGGAGGCTCACCACTGACTTCAGTGCATACTATTTGGGCTGAAAATGTAGTTGTATTTGCATGCAAATCCTGCAAATGTTGCTTATGAGTTTTAGAACATCAAGAAATTTTGCATCCTGAGGAGCGTGGTGAGCCTCCTCTTTCCCATGAGAAAGGGAAGGGCTGCCAACAGCAGCTTCAAACAAGGAGCATGTCCCTAGTCAGAGAAACTCCTTGGCACATGGCTGGATTTGTTAAGTACAGCTGTATCAGCTGTGTTCAGCTTAGATTTACCACTGTTTAAGTTTTGAGATGTTTTTAGCTGAAAATGTGTCTGCAGCTGAGGGGGAAAGCTTTTTCACTGAAAGGGAAAGCATGACTTTTCAAGGCTTTGTAGATTCTGCAAAAATACCTGGTGGCCAGTCCTAGAAACCCACAGAAATATTTGCTTGTCTTCTGTCTTTTAGGAAAAATCTTGCCAAGAAGTAAAACACCAGCTGCAGATACAAACAGAGTCTGTAGCTAAAGAGAGGAATGAATTGAAAAACTCACTGGAAAAAAAGGAGGGGGTAAGCTGTCCACTTAATTTCAGAAATCTAGTGAACATCAATAACAAATGTTTAAAAGATTCATTTTCAGTCTCACGTGCAGGACTGATGAGAGTCAAAGAGGTTGCAGTTCTCAAATTGTAACCTACCCTGGGGCACTGCAATAAGGCAGTGCTAGAAATTTCCAAGATGTTAGGATGAAGTTTTAAAATACAGGTTTTACTCCTACCTTTCTGTGCTCCACGTGCTTTAACGGGTGATTTTAGCCCTTCAGCATTGTTCATTAGTGAAACAGTTACTTTGTATTACCATGTCCTTGGTTTTTTTTTCAGATTTATGGTCAGTGAAGGATAAAAAACTCTGATCTCTGTATCCTTAGATCTGTTTCAGGCCTAATGGGTCTGTTCTCCGTGTGGTTGACAGGACATTTTCAGAATGGATTGAAGGATTTAGTTGCTTTTGCAAACTTGTAAAATTGCCTGTGACTGCCTAAGGTCCAACAGTACTTCATTGTTAAAGATGAGCATTCACACTGCAAAATCACGTAGTCCAGCTGGCAGCCTTAAGGCCAAATCCACTTCCATGGATTTCTTTACCCGAGCAGTCACCTGTTCCTTAAAGGAATCAGAAAAGATATGATCAGTGGACACAGTTTGGTGGAATGTGATGGACTCTCACTGTCTGAAAGTAGGTGTTGTGGTTATTTCCTCTGTGACAACGGCTGCTGCCGCTCCTCTGGCTCCTCACTCATTCCGCAGCAGCACTACAGTGCTCTGTGGCAAGTGCAGGAGGAGGAGCTCTGTATCCGCTGCAGTTGGCAGCAGAAGAGCCCTGATGACTGCTGGCTTGAGAAAAGTTGCCTGTTTTTATCTGAGTGGTGGAAGAAAGACTGCAGTCTGGTTCTGTGTGCAAGAAATAACAGTAGCATACTTGGAAACTGCTGCAGATTATCTGCAGCTCTTTGCAAAAGCATGAGCAGGCATACTGGGTCACAAGAAAGGTATAACCTGCTATCTATATTGGTATAAGGTATAACCTGGTATCAATATCTTCTGATCAGAAGGATATTGACCACTTGGAGCGAGTCCAGAGGAGGGCCACGAAGATGATCAGGGGGCTGGAGCACCTTTCCTATGATGAACGACTGCAAGTATGGGGCTTGTTCAGCCTGGAGAAGAGGAGGCTCCGAGGAGACCTCATTGCAGCTTTCCAGTATCTGAAGGGGGCCTACAAGGGTGCTGGGAGAGGACTTTTTACAAGGGCCTGTAGTGACAGGACAAGGGGTAACGAGTACAAATTGAAAACAGGGAGGTTTAGGTTAGATATCAGGAAGAAATTCTTCACAGAGAGGGTGGTGAGGCACTGGAACAGGTTGCCCAGAGGTGTTGTGGATGCCCCATCCCTGGAAGTGTTCAAGTCCCTTCCAACCATTCTATGATTCTATGATTCTATGATCTAGTCTCTGGCAGAGGAAAATAGCAGCTGCCTAGAGAGGAGTAGGGCAAGCCTTTCCGATTCTTAGAGTGTGGGGAGTAGGGATCCACAACTTCTAGCAGTCTTTTGGGTGCTGATTTCCTGTGTCTTCAGCTTTACCAGCTTTGACCAGTTTTTCATCTGTGAAATTGTCTGTTTGCTTTTTGTACTACATAACTTGTCGTCCACACAGTTCAGTAGGCATTTTCACATACTACAGCATGTACAAATAGTGATTTAAATTAAAATTATATACAGTTCTTTACTATTTTTTGAATATAGATTTCTAAGCAGTTGTCCATAGAGCTTGACTCAGCACGAGCACAAGTACTGGAAATTCAGGGTCTTCTGAAAGAGAAAGAAAAAAGCGAGCAACATCTCCAGGGAAAGCTGAGAGAGGTAAAGGAATCTTTTGAGCAGAAGAAAAAACATAGTGAGACCCTGCAAGCAGAATTAAAAACTGCCCTTCTAGAAAAGGTAAGGCTGGCCTCTCTTACTCCTTGAGGAAAATGAATGTAAATTTCTCTGATGAATGCTGCAGCTTTTATGTCAATATCTGTGTGATAAACGGATGTTTGTTGTTGGAAATGATAAGGTCAGGATGTGGAGACAAGGTCTTCAATCTCCAACAGCATCTGAAATAACAACAGTAATAAAGTAAAAAGAACCAATGCTGAAATATGGATTTTGTAGGAATTAAGTTTCAATAAAGTGGTAAAAATGGCTAGATTGAATGTGTTTATTTTGCTTTGGGAGCATGCTGAGAGGCAAGAGCTGACATTTTCTTGTAAAGCAGGAGAGTTTTCTGAGAGTAGTTCAGACAAACTCTGCAGTGTTTTGGAACATGCATGGCAGTTTTAAACCAAGTCTTCTCTTATTATACCAAAAGAATTTATCTGAGCGACAGCACAAAACTCATAAACCATAATGGAAAGAGTTCAGATGTCTTAGAATGTTAGGGAATGTTGTGTTTTGTGCCATACTCTGTTAAATGTTGCTCCAGCTTTGGCTGCCCTATGCTATGTAATCATCTTTGTGCTATAGTCAGCCCGTGGAAACTTTAGGACTTGGGAACATTATCTAGAATTTTGATGTGTGGTCTTAATGTGCTTCACTTAAGTCTTTTGACATGAATTAAATTTTGTTGTTAAATTAGTTACAAAATATTGCTGTAAAATCACAAACATCAGATTACTGAACTGCTATCTCATAAGTGGAAAAGAAATCTCATCTTGCAGCAGAAATGCAGTTTATCAAAGGGATTAAGCTTACTGTACTGTCTGCAACTTTAATTGAAACTTCCTATGCTTATGTTTCAGGCAGAACTGGAGAATAAACTGCAACAGCAGTCTATTTTGTCAGCACAGGAGCTTAAGGCAGAGAAAGTCAAGCTAGCAGACTTACAGAAGACCCACGAAAAACATAAGGAAAACATGGAGAAACT
>NW_010225161.1:170290-188431 GCF_000690775.1 Eurypyga helias | reverse complement strand
GGAAAGAGTCTGAGCTGCTCGCCACCAGGCAAGACCTTAAGGTACTTACAGTCATTTTAATGTCATATGTGACTCAATAGATCTGTATGTATCCATTTTGAAGACCAAGAAACAGTGCAAGAACTGTGTAGGGAGAAGAAGCTCTTCCGCTATATATAGAATTTCATGCTGTTCAATCCTTTCCCCTGGGACAAAGTACAGCCTGAAAGTAATTTACAGGCAAGGGTATTTGCCAGCTTACCTGAGCTACCTTTCCATTTCTGCAGCAGCAGTCTGAGCTGTGGGAGCAAAGTAAAACATGGTTTATGTCTGTATTCTTTAAGGGTTAAGGTTTTGTGTTGCTTTTTCTTGTTATGCGTTGTAACTTTCAACTAATTTAAATAGCATAGCTAATTAGGGCAAAGTCTCTGCCAGCATGTGAGTAACCACTATCCTATAGATGATTTAACTAGAATTCTAGTTGTCAGCCTTTTCCATGACCTTGCCCCTTCTGCTTCTTCCTGGCTGACTGTAGACTTTCAGACATGTCAAACTAACAGAAACAGTAGGTTTAGGGCCCTGCCTGGAATCCAGGTATCAGAACTTAGTCCTTGAGATCTTTGCTATTCCTAAGCTGAATTTATCTAATTAAGTATTAGGGTGTAGTGCCTTCAGAGAGGTACTGCTGGGACTTGAGTCAGTCAGCAATGGTGGTTTTTGTAGATTTTTTTCTGCCACCCTCCTTCATGTCAGTGCTAAGCCAATGCTCCAGTTAGTCCCAGGACATACTGTGCTGTCTGCTGGCAAGGTGTGTAGCTCTGGCACTTTTCAGATGAATCCCATTCCAGCTTTGTCTGTCTGTCCAACACTACTGTTGTAAAGTTTATGGAGAGAAATAGGCACTTTGGAAGGACAGATCATCTGATCTGGTTTAGATGTCAGCTTCTGTTTGCTTCGTTATGTGTGAAAGAAGCCTTTGGTGACTGCTTTGCTTTTATAGCTCCCTTTCACTTGTCCCAGTGGAGGCCTTTCAGTCCTACCACTGAAATTGTTAAAGGTCGTGTGGCCACTTCAGATAGGCCCATGTGAGCTGTCGGGCCATAGAAACTCCAGGCTTCGGGTTATTTAAAAAAAAAAAAAAAAAAGATAAAGAGCTCCTTTACATGTAGGTCACTGGAATTTCATTCATCATACTCCTCCTCTGTAGCATTAGACTACCTGCCACACGTCCCTGTGGGTTGCAGAAGCTTTACTTTCAGTGCAGCTTGGTTGAATCGCTGCGTAGAGGTATGAGGAACTTTGGCATGATTAACAAGCAAAGGGGTTTTAAACATACTCTTTGTTAGGGTTAGTCACTGTAGCATGTGAACCTCTGCAAGTTAATTTCCTGCGATACATTTAGATCAACATTTGGTAATGCAATGACCTGTAAAAGCACTGAATGTGCTCAGTAACTGTTTTTTGGTGTAGCTTTCACTTAAGTGTTGCTCATTGCAGAAATAACTCTGAAGAGGTACTATTAAACCATTTTGATGACCTCTAGTTCTGGCAAGTATAAAACTGGACAGTAGGCGTCCCATATGCTTTGAACCCTGAATGGGGATGGTAGCAAGGGATAGAGAGAGAACATCCATGCAAAAAGGTAAAATAAGATGATGACAACAGGAAGACAAGACTGTCAAGACGAGCAGTCAGGTTACTTGATTTATTATGTGAGTCTCTGTGGACCCTAGAGAGCCCGAGGAAGATTAGGGTCCTCAGTACTGATGTACCGATTGGAGGCTGTTTGTTTGACTTGAAAATAAGAATTAAAACGTTAAATGGGATTAGTGAGGTCTGCTTGCGACCGCCTTCTTTCTGTAAACGCAGAAGAGGGAGAAGGTGGGGGAGCAGATCTTTAAATGTGGATATGCTGCCTATGTTAACCTAAAGAAGTAGTGATAGCTACAAGGGAAAAACATGTTCAGAAAGCCTCAGCATGATAACATTAGTCTTGAGAGCTGAACACCAAAATCCCACTCAGGTCAGAAATACTTTACGGTTCAGTTTCACAGTCCCGTTCAAAGTCAGTCATCTACTTTGGCTTAAGGGAGTTACTCAGTAGAGGTTGATTTTCAGCCAGACTGACAAATATTGTTTGAATTTTGGAACCAAAGCTGGTGGGTGGGCTGGGCTGCAGATTGGTCTTAATCTTAGCAGTAGGCAGTAGTAGAAGTGTTTAAAACTTGTGTGTAAGCTGAGCTGAGGTGTCATTCCGTGCAGGCCGTAGGAGCTCCCTGCACTGCTGGGTTAAGTCAGCACGGTTGGAAGCCCAGCGTCGTCCAGGGCAGGCTGGGACAGGCCCTGTGGCGAGATCCTAGCTGTGCTGGGTTTTCTTGTTACACATACTACAGGGGAAAAGTTAAACATTCCCACGTGGTGTAGCACCCACACCATTGGTGAGGCCAGGTTTCGGGCGTGGGGATGGATCAAAACAGGCTGTAGGGTGTGTGGGTGAGCGGAGTAGGGTTCCTGGGAGCGATGGCAGGAGTTGGGCCGTGCACAGAGCACCATCTGCTGGCATCTGATCGGAATATCACTGCTGGGATCGCTGGATCGTCTCGCCTGGGGGGCTGAGGTGTGCCTGAAAGTGCCAGCAGATGCAAAAGTGGAGTTCTGCGGGGGGAGAGCCAGTGCTTCGTGTGAGGGAGCCGCAGAGCAGCAGCTGCTGCCGGGTGCCATCAGCATCCCTGACCCGGGCTCGGGTTCCATACGAGGAGGTCCCAGCCAGGTGGCTGTAGCCAGATGCAGACTCTGAAGCTGCAAGTCATGCAGAGGAGAAGTGTAACAGATTAGAAGTGAGAACGTGGTTACAATTTTATGGATGCTATTTGCTGCAAATTTTGGTTTAAAAGTGCACTGTCTGTAGCAGTAACTGCATTCATATGTTTTTGTCTGTGTGACCGGAAAAAGAAATTGGGTAGGATTTGGTACTTGCAAAAGCTGTAGTTTTTAGTAAAAAAAAAATAGAATAATAAAAAAACCTCCACCGAATATTTTTTATACACACACACATATATATGTGTGTATATATAATATATAAACATTTTTTGTATGCATGCACAGAAAATGTAATGCTTTTTTTGTGGAAAAGGGGTGTTTTATTTAGAATAGTTAATAAAAATGCAGAACTGTTATTTTTGCCTCAATTTTGAGTTCGTGCAAACATATTTTGTGTGAATCCTGCTCTCCTGAGCTCTGCCAAATATCCTTCAGTCTTGGCATTTGTGCTCTTTGTAGTCAGTCCTGGTTTCCTCTGTGTTCTCAAAAGAATGCTTCTTTGCCTCCAATATTGGCATCGCTGTCAGTGTATCTTCAGTGGATGTTCTGGGAGAATATTCATGCTGCCAAACCTCAGGTCTGTAAGTCAGGAGCCAAAGTTGCCTACAGTCAGTCTAATCCTTCTTCTTAGGAAGCGAAGAGAGATCAGGTCAGCATCTGTGAGTAATTTCATGTCTCCTTGTGCACTGGGATCAGGGAGCACACAGACTAAAACGCGCATTTGTGGACTTCACCGAGGTGGAATGAATCCAGGTCCTACCACCTATCTAGGACCAGTTCTGCCGTTGGCACTATTATTTGCACTGTAACAGCTCAAGTTGCAGACTGAGAGTCAGACTGTGCTATCTTCTTATAATTTTCTTTATTTATTTAAACTCTATGCCAGTCACCCTAGCAGCTGCTTTTATTTACAAAAATAAGTACAGATTGGCATCTTTTGTTCTGCACCTTTTCCTTGCATTTGATTTTGTCTGTTATCCTGAAGAGCAATTTCATGACTCAGAGTATCTTCTTGGGAGAAGACCCATCATATTCTGGGAGTAATGGCAAAACTGAATGGTAATTAAATGCGAGAAATGGCATCAGATGTTTTGAGAGGTGATTTTATTTTAAAGATGTGAGCTCCTCAGCAGTCCAAAAGAATCAGGCTGAATAATGGTCTCAGGATGGGGCCAGGAGCTAGGATAATAACTGGAATATTCAACCATGTGCCAGAAGATTTCTGCTCATTTCCAAAGGATGCTGTAAGGGAATTTTGGGCAAAGCAGAAAGGCAGGCATAAATATAAGGTTGATTTAATGTTAAAATTATACTGAATGGTTTCCCAGTTAAGGTAGACAGTATCATTATTAACCACAGCACAATTCAGAGGCACTTGTATATGCTAAATTATATACAGAATTCCGAATCTCTTACATTGCAAACTACTGAATTATAGAAGTGTGTGTGCATAATACAGTAGAGAGTGGGCTGAATACTGGGTCCCCTTATAGGAATGTTTGTCTTCTCTTAGCCTAGGTACAGACACAATGAGATAATGTGTCCAGTCTAGAGACTTTGAGGGGGGAGTTGAGAGAGGAGTCTGCCCTACGTGAGGCTTTCGATTGGGGTGTCACTATCCACTTAATCAAATGCCACCATCCTGTGCTAACAAATTGGATGTAACCACATTTCTTCTGCTGGAAACAAATTTGAATAAAAGCTGTGGTTTCATTATGTTTCTTTCTAAAACTGTAGGGGCTATTGAGTTTTCCTGTGAAGAATGTTATATGGTGATGCATCAAATATAGTGCTTCACTGCCCACAGTGGAGCAGAGAGGGATAATTTTGCTGAAACATCCTACTGAAAGCTTGAAATCTCAAAAGCACCTCCTATTTCGCTTAAAAAAAAAATCTGAGTTAACACCTTGCAAAATGTTAAGTAGTCAACTCTCATAGCTCAGAAAGCAAATAAAATAATTTGTCTGCAAATTAATTTCAAAAGCCAGTGGGTGCTTTTTAAGAGCCACTGGGGTTGTTGCAAATGCCATTGAATCAGCTGTGTTTGTCATTGGTGCTTCAAAGGAAGTCTGACTCCACAAGCAAGACACTTCAGACATCACAACTGGGCGTTAGGAGGCATCAGAAATCAATTTGTCTTTAAATCAACATGGGGTTGGCTAAAGTGTATACATAATGAAGTGAAGTCAAAGTTTTGCTTATTGTTCCTTTTGAAATCACCAACCTTCAACAAGAGATTTGATTGGGATTTAAGTAAGAGCTTCAGAAAGAATTTAGTTTATCCTGACAGGATGTAAATCCTTCCTGGTGCACTGAAGGTAATAACCTTACTGCTACTACTAAATCTCACTTCCTGTATCTTAGCGTCAAAGATTTCCATAAAATACCAATATTTTGGAGGAGTGAAGGATGAGTTTGGTATTTTTCTTTCTCCTTGGTTCTTTGTGAAAGTACCTGCTTCTAAGTGGAGTGAGTCCTTGCCTAAGACAAAGGCTCTAAAAAAAATAACCTCCAGAATAGTAACACAAGAACCACCCCAAAGTTTGACTTTGATCTGAGCAAATAGAATGAGCCCTGGATTCAAGTTTTTTGGTTGTTTCTTGTGTTTTTGTGATCTGTTGTAGGGAAGTAAATCCAAGTTCTTTTTCCAGGTAATGGGGAGAGTTGGAGGCAAATTAAAATATAATCTGTAACAGATTTGGAATGAAAGTTTGAGTTTTGTGTTTAAACTGTTGATGCAGCTGAGACTGTGAAATGTTTTGTCCTGGCATTTCATTGTAGGATTTTCAAACATTTTACAGTTGTCCTAGCACTAGCTTCATGAAGTCATTGGTGAAAAATGGCATTGAATGACTTCTGAAATCTTCACAGTATAGCCTCACTGCCTCTTATGTATCAGCTGTCTAGAGTTACAGAGCAGTTGATTTGCCTAGAGAATAAAATAAATGTGTGTGAACAAATTCAAGTTCATGATTCCTCAGTCACCTTTCTTTCTCTGCCTTTTTCACCTTTTCTCTGTGGAAGGATGTAAGCTGGAGTATGTACAGTAAGGTACTGCTGCTGGAAATGGGACGGGGGTAGTCTCTTTACTTTGGGTAACCTCATAACCTAGAAGTTGCTGTAGCTATGCTTTGTCAGCACTTGAAGCTGCATGTTGCACCTAGATGACGATTTTTCCATGTGGAAAATGTTTAAGTGAATGTTGCATTTCTGAAGCTCTTATACTGAAAGATAATTTGTAGAACTCTCTTTGTAATTAGTCCACAGAAGAAAAACTTGCTCTAGCTCAAGAAGAATTAGTTTCCAGCAGAAATAGAATTGCTAGCAATAATCAGCAGATTCAGGAACTGAAGAAAGCGAAGTCTACACTGGAGCAGGATGCATCAAAGAAGGAGCAGCAGCTGGCTGAGAAGACCAAAATGTTACAGGATCTTCAGAATGACAGGGTAAATGCCTCTGTCTTTTGAAGTCTTCACACAGACATGTCCACCCCTGCAGGCACCCTTTATTCATTTCTGTAACATCCTCGAATAAGGGTTACTGTGAGGGCATAGCACTGCTGTAGTGCATCGCAATGGCAGTTTTACTGAACCTCTGGTGCAAAGACTGTTAACAGACAGTTGAAGTGAATTTGATTCTAGATAGGCTGTTAATTTGCTTTAAGTGGTTAGACAGGTGGAAAACGTTATTAGTTTTTAATCTTAAACTGCAAACACGCTGCTAATTGTTTGCACTACCAACTGTGGCTACAGTTGTTTCCCCTTAGTTACAAAGCTTCCAAGTAGGTTTTGATCCCTGGATGTTTTTTGTTTGGTGGTTTGGGGGTTGGTTTTTTTTTATTTTGTGAAGTTGGAGTAACTTTTCTAGCACTTTCTATTTTTCTTCAAGATTTTGAAAGAAAAAGATTTGGCTAATGAAAAATGTAAAACAACAGAGCTCCAGGAAATAAGGAGTAGACTTGAAAAGGAAAGCACCAAGCTGGGTGAAGAGCTTAGAGCCTGCAAGCAAGAATTTGAGAAGGTATATTGAGACAAACTGAATCTTCATGTGGTTGGTTATGTGGTAAGAAATATGTGCCTACTCAGTAGATGTTATCTGGAATGGCTTTAAAAGGATGGGTGCTGTAAATATCAGTATCACAGGTAAGGGAAGCAAAGCACAGATTTTGTTGAGGTTCCTGAGGAATGCTGACTTGATTAGGGATAATCCTGGAGCACTGGTGCCCAGTGTCCTTGGCCAGGTGGACCACTTAACTTGCCTTAGCTTCAGGACAGGTTGTATGTCATGGCGCTTCTTGTGTTTCACTGTAGATTGGCTGTGCATACCCTTGCTTGGTATTCTGAAGTGCAGAAAAGATGTCCAAAAGTGTCATGAATGTGAAGTTTCCCAGATATTCTAGGCACATCTGTTGCTTCTTAAGGATGTGTGGTAGAGTTGAAACTCCCTTGATGTGCTGTGGTTTCTTAAAATGTTTTGAAAAGTCACAATTGGGGAAGAAACAATGTCAGGAGCCTCATAAAAGACTAACTCTCTTCCAAAATCATAACAATCAAATTAGCTCTCTAAAGGGTAAAAGTTTGGAGGCTTTAATTAAATAATTCTTAGTCTTCAGTAGAACAAACTATTTCTCACTACATTCTATGTATTTAATTTTTTCAGTCTCTGTAGAAACAAATGCTCCTAGAAGGCTGTAGTTTGTATTTGCCATATTATACTATTGGTAGTTATATTTGCATCTGTTAAGCACAAAGGGTTTAAGTTGCTGCACAAGTTTAAGTAAAGGTACAGTCCCTATATGCTAATAAAAAGGAAGTAACGTGATATCATGAGTTTCAGATGTTCTTTTGTTCCCCATTGTTTAGAAAATGGTCTCTTATTTTTAGATAGAAGTCTGTACTTTGTTTCTGTCAAGCAATTTATGCCCAGTACTTTCTGGGGTTTTGGGGAAAGGTTATTATATTTCTCATCATTCCTAAAATCCCTATTCTAAAGAAAATTTATGACGATGTATATAAAATGTGTGCGCACCAATGGCAGCTTTACTACTTCTCTCTCGAACTCCCTACAAGCAATCGGACTAAACTAGAAATTGTCTCCTAAAGGCTTATACTCTTTTTTCCCGTGTCCTACCAAGGAATGGATAGATATGCATCTATAGGGCATCCCCTTGCCCTGGGGATATGTTCTCTCCATGTCTTTGTTTTGGTTTTAATTTGTGACATGAGTTTTGATTTACGGAAATCTGGCAGCCCCTATTGGCCTGTTACTACGTGCATGCTGGGCTATGTAATTTTAAGGAAAATGATTCCTATAAATTCAACCAACTATTCTACTTCAGGATTTTTCATGTTTTATTACAGAGGAACAACTAAAACTAATACTCGAACCAAATGTATCATCTTGCTTGCTTAAAACATAGGGTAATTATTTACACAGTTAAGACTAATAGAAACTAGCTTTCCTCCATCAGTGTTTATTTTTTTACATTGTGATTACACTGCTTTTAACATCATTATTGCAACCAGAGAACAATGTAAAGTGAATTTTAGAACAGACACTAGAAAATGACAATGGACTTGTCTTTCAAAGAACTGTAGAAAATAATCCCCCAGTTTCCGCTACTTTAGTAGAAACATAAATTTATTTTAAAAAGCGAGTGTTGTTCGTAATGTGGGTATAAGTTTAAAATCTTTGATCATGAAAATCACTGATACTTTATATTATAAACTCATCCTTTCTTCCAGTGACAAAACTAAACATTATTGCTGTCCTCTCCTTGGAAAAAATCACAGTACTTGCGAATTTAAACTATTTACACTTTCAGTTGCTACTTTAACTCTGAGCTCTGTATCCTCACAGGAGGTGGCAAATCTCAAGGATGCAAAACAGCTGTTGATTCAACAGAAATTAGAGCTGCAGGGCAAAATAGATAATATGAATTCATCTCTGGAACAGGAGAAGAAAACCCATCAAGCTGTCAAAGATCAGCTGAAAAAGAGAGAAGAGGAGCTGAAGAAAGAATGTACTGAAATTGAAGTTAAACTGGTTAGTATGTTAGAGAGTATAAGACTCTTTTTTTGATCACTTTGGATTCTTTCAGGGACAGAGAGGAACCAAAGAGTTGACTTTAGTTTCACATTACGTTAATTTTTAAATGACAAGGTCAGAAATCTTTGAGGCATTTAATAGTGTAGAAAAATTTCAGTGGGATGACAGCCTTGCCTAATAGAGTTTGTTGATTAAAAGTAGCCATGCTAGTGCATTAAGATTCTCTACCTCAATTAAGTGTGAGGAATAGGGAATGAATACTTGCAAGGTTGTTTTTCATTCTTCCATTGTTTTCTTAGCACACAGAGAAAAAAGAGAAAGAAGAAGAAAAGCGGAAACATGAGGAGAAGGAGAGCAAGCTCACCATGCAGGTCACAGCCTTGAATGAAAACCTGGCTACCATGAAGAAAGAGTGGCAAAGCAGTCAGAGGCGAGTGAGTGAGCTGGAGAAACAGACGGACGATTTACGTGGGGACATCGCTGTCTTGGAAGCAACAGTGCAGAACAATCAAGATGAGAGAAGAGCGTTGCTGGAGAGGTAAGCTGTGGTCACAATGATGTGGAAGCATAGCTTGGGAAATGGATAGCTTCACACTGAAGACTTGTTTCAGTTGATTCAGGATTCTCTATGCATTGCTTTATTTAAGTCCATGTTTGTTCCTAGTGCCTGGGCTGTGGGTGCAGTTTCCAGAGGGCACCCTTCTGTCATCCCTGCCAAGGCACAGCAAGGGGTGTTGTGAACAAACTGTGCTCTCTGTGGGCTTTGACAGGGTGACTGTTGTAGAAAATCAGGCAGACTTATCGCCAAAGTCACAGCTCTCTGCGTGTGGTCGAAGATTTATGCCTGTCCATAAGAGCCTTCCAAATACATTGGGCTCCTCTGAACTTTGAGGTGTGTGGGTTGTCGCTTCTCATCTTTACCTCATCTGTTGTGTGAACTTTGGAAGGCCTGGCAGAGAGAGATCTTCACTTACCTGCGTCAACTATCCTTCTCCATCTCTCTGTGGCTGCCCTGCCTTGACTCAGAGTAGACGCACTAGCCATCCAGAAGCCTGGAAGAGACTCCTTAGTGCCTCCAGTAACACAGACTTTGCTTAGGGTCTTCTAGGTGTGCCCACTGCTCAGTGTTAGGAGATGGGACATGTAATTGGATTAGATGGGCTAAGGTTCACTCGAGGCATTTTGTGTGAACCCCTGAAAACCTACGGGTGTCTTTCCTCCAGTTCTGCTGTTGTCTCTGCAACATATTTAAACCTCAGGTAAGCAGAATGCCTTTCCTTCAGGCAGCAGGAGGCATGCAAGGCAGCAGGAGTTACCCGCAAGCAGCGAGTACAATGGTAGAAGAAACACCTGTGAGACAGGAAACTTTCTTTCCTGTGGCCGTCTTCAAGGCCAGGCTGGATGAGGCTTTGAGCAACCTGGTCTAGTGGAAGGAAGGTGGCCCTGCCCATGGCAGGAGGGTTGGAACTGGATGGTCTTTAAGGTCCCTTCCAACCCAAACCATTCTATGATTGTGTCCTTGTTTTCTGACATGTTTGGTGAAGGCAGAGTGGAAAACTTTTTCATTACTGTTAAGCTTGCTGATTTGTTATCTGACCAGTAGACTTTGGGAAAGGATGGGATCAAGTGAAGTGAGATCCTCTTTCTTCAGCAATCCCTTGCCATACTGTGCTGAACTCATCCAGTAGCTTTTCTGGATTTTGGCAAAAAAAAGGTGCTTTGAAATTTGGCTTTCAACAGTTAACTAAATTTCAGCTGATGGGAAGTGGCCTTGCTAAAAGAAAAGGTTACTTTTCTGCTCCGTTATCTGACCTGATCTGCCACAGCCGGTCTGTGAGCGTCTCCTGTTGCACCGGGATGCTTATCTGGGATGCACTGATGAACTGCATTCAGTGCCATCACTGGTTTTGGGAGCAACTCCAGGTATTAATAAGCTGCAGATATTTGGGAGCAATTCCAGATAATCTTAAACTGCTTATTACAAAAGAACATTTTTCCAGTCAAGGCATCCAAGAACTTTTAACAGCGAAGGTGTTTTTGGCTGGGTGTTGTGAGAGTAACTTCTCAGTCATGACAACCTGCCCGAAGGAGGCAGTGTACATTGCCTTCATGTGCTTTGAGCTGACTATTGACTGTTTTTCCTCAGGTGTATAAAAAGTGAGGGAGAAATTGAAAAGCTTCAAGCCAAACTTGTAGAAATGAAGAAAAAGCTGGATAACACTACTGCTGCAATGCAGGAACTTGGCCGAGAAAACCAGTCATTACAGGTACAATTTGATTTGAAGCAACTAAACCTGTTGATTTTCTGTGTCAGAACTTATAAGAACTTCAAGTTTGTGTCAGATTGGTGGTGGGTTACCATTACAGAGTGATTAAGAGGTTATACCTGTGGTGTACGAGGGCCATATTGCTGTCTGTGGGTTCTTAAATCTGCTCATAGCTTTGAAACTTGGAAGATTTTATCTCTGAAGAAATAGAAGCTCTTGGTGTCATGGCAGAATTGGTGCTGTCCTATTGCACTGGGTAGTGTGTGCAGTGAAATTAGAGGAAATTAGTAAGAATTAGACATGCATGTTTAAAAAAATGTTTTTGTTTTTTTTTTAATATCTCCTATATAGATCAAACACACCCAAGCTCTCAACAGGAAGTGGGCAGAAGACAATGAGGTACAGAATTGTATGGCCTGTGGAAAAGGCTTTTCGGTGACAGTGAGAAGGGTAGGTGTGTTTTACTGTGTGTCTGGGGATTTTCTTACTCTGTTGTTTTCAAACTCGTAGATGAGACACAGACTTCAGAAAATGGTCTTCCTTGTGCTGTGATACTCAGGACACCTCAGAATACAGTTACTGCATACAGTGCCTGGAATATTAAAAGTGAAGTTGTTTGAACTTACTTTATTCATGATTCTTTTGCCATTTTAACAGCATCAGTTTATAAACAGTGTTAAAATAGTTCAGTCCCCTAGGCGAGCAGGCAGAATTACACTGGTGTAAGGGTATTTACAGTAAGCTTATTGTTAAGCAGTCTGAACTGGATTTACAGGTATAAAAGGAATGTAAATTTCTTGAAATTAGATATATGTGAAAATATGAGGCATCATAGACATGATCTGCTGCTTTGTGACTATCACTTCCTGAACACTGACTAGACATGGAACAGAAGAAACAACTTGGGTGTGTTTTAGCTCTGTCGTCAGACCTTGTTTGTAAAAACAGCTGTGGTCAGCCAAGAAGTTGGCATCCCTCAACTGGCAGGGTCTGCCCTTCATCCATAGGTTACATCCCTCCAACAAGTGACTTGGCAGTGCGGTAGATGAGGGATATTAGGAAGTTCATTTTGCAGTGCTTCCTGACTTGGTCTTAGGTGGCTCTCCCTCTCCTGTATTATTTGAAGTGGTGTTCGTCGGGTAGTCTTTGAACAAAGGCTGCTGGATTCAAGGGTACTGCTCAGTGTGAAAAAGGGTAGTTACATGTAAGAAGAGCACGTTTTATGTGACCAGAACAGGTTCAAGAGCAGAAATTCAAGAGGAGGATGAACTTTAACCAGTTCATTTCTGAAACTGGTCTAGTCTCCTGACTCAGCGAAGCACTTCTGAATATTTTACTCCTATGCCCTTTAGAAAGGATTTACTGCTCTGCCCTCCTGTGTGCTGTGTAGCTGCTATTTAGAAATTCAGGCTGACTTCTGCAATGTGAGAGTTGACTTGACGTGACAGTGATCGCTGTTAATGATCGATGCCCTGTCGCTGATGTTCGGCGTGTATGTTTCTTCTCTTTCACAGCACCACTGTAGACAGTGTGGAAATATCTTCTGTGCTGAGTGCTCAGCAAAGAATGCCTTAACTCCTTCTTCTAAGAAGCCTGTCCGAGTCTGTGATACTTGCTTTAATGACTTGCAAGGATAACTGGCTATCGTGAGTGACAAAGAAATGTTACACTAGAATTTATCATTTCTGTTGATGCACTTCGTTCAGCACTCAGACTACTGTTCAGTTTGGACAATGATTGTAACACTTGGCAAAATTTAGTATATTTTAAAATGTTTATTGATACCAAGTAAAACTATTGTATTTTTTGTGAGACATGGGCTCAGATCATCCATAGCTTATTGCCATTTACCCTGGAAAGAGCTTCTATGTCTAGATTAGAAATACCCAGTTATTTGTAAATAAAGTTTAAACAGAGGAGTAACAATGTATTTTTTTATCTTTTATTTTTTTGTTCAAGAGAAACAGCGTTTATGTGATACTGCGGTTTATTCTTGTTTCCTTCAAAGAAAAAGGAAGATGCAAAAACTTGTGAGGATTTCATGTTGCTGTAAAAGTGTAACTAATTGTTGCATTTGATTGTGTATCTGATGTTCATTATGGCCCCTTGTGTTTTTGTTTTCTTTCTATCTCTCTGGTTCTGGGACTTTGGTCTCTAAAGTTCGAACTCCACAGTGAGCGTCATGGCTGGACTCGACTCCAGCTTGGTTTGTAGACCTTGCAGTGTCAGCACCCAAGTTCTTACCCAGCTACAGTGCTTGGATGCTGCGACATCTTAACACATACTGTATTCCATGGTTTGCGTGTGTGTCTGTGCCTGAGAGAGAGTATGTGTGAACAAACGCTGAGACAAAGTTGAGTTGGCGTTGTAGGAATATGGCATGATACAGTACAATATTCCACCCTGTACTGGTTGATTTCACTTTTACATATTCGGTGGATGGATTTAAATATTCTCAGGAACGCTTATATGTGGGTTTTAAAAGGCAAACAGACAACAGTGGTAGTAGCCTGTAGCACATCTCTCCCCCTGCCTGTACCCTGGAAGCCCTGAGAGGTCCTTGTCGTTCCAAGGGACATCCAGACCTTCCACTCTAGGTATCCTAACAAGAAAAAGTCTTTTTTGAGAGTGCAGCAGTTTATCTGAGCATTTCTTCTGTCCCTTCCCTCAGTTTTTGGTAGAAGAATCTGAACTCCTGCTACACCGAACAAACCTCAGTTTTTCCATTGCTCCATCTGACCCCCATTACTGGAGGGTCTTAGATGGTATGTTAGTTATACCATTTAGTCTGCTCAGAATGGTGGTGTGAATCTCCTCCTAACAGCTTAGTGATAAGCCAAACAGCTCTAAATACGAGGCCAATATGTATGTCTTCAGATATTTATTCGTATTTTCTACTCTGTACTTGCAACAGAGGTTTCCTGTGGAGTTCATGTAGGCTCCAAACTTCGTTGTGATTTTATTTACACCTGTTTGTTCTTGCCTGCCTGTCTCTACCTTTTCTTCCCTTTGTATCTGGCATTTCAAAACCGTTAAGGTTATTTCTGCCGAGCAGGGGTTATGCCTTCTGATATTTAGGGACCCGTTCTCTTAAATACCCTGATAAATTCCCCTTGCCCCAAGGCCTTCTGTATCTCACAAAATTGTGCCAGCTGTTCAGAGGAAAGGACTGTGCCCTGAATGTCTCTACTTCTTGCCCGAGGTAAGGAATCAGATTCTGTCACAATGATGGAAGCCATTGTTAGGCAGGTTCGTTTGCTTTTATCTATTGACAGCTCTGTATGTGAATGAAGAAGTGTCTTTTATGAAAGATTAACTGTCAAGTGAAAAGTCGTCCTAGTCCAGCTTCTCTAGAAGTAGGGACCTGTACGTTTCATATCCCTTCTTAGCCTACCTGTCGAGCTGTACACTTGCAGTCTTCCCCGAGGGTTTTTCTTAAATTGTTATTTCTCAAAATCTAGTTGAATTATGTAACTGGTTCTCCTCACTGTAAAGGGGTTTGGGATACAACCGTGGTTTATGTGAAATACTGACCTGCGTTTCTGGTTCGAACTTGAGAATTGCTTGCTGAAAAGAAACACTTGCTGCCACGATTCCGGATGAACAGAGCCCCTGGACTCACTGTTTTGCCTCGTCAGTGTAACCGTTTGGCATAAAGATCTTTTGAATAGAAAATACAAACAGAATCTTTGCCTCTGGGGGTTTTTTTTCCTACTTACTTATATACTGAGAGAATCCGAAGAGCTTGCTTTCGAGCCTTTCTGTGACACGTGATTTTGGAAACGTGGGAGAGGTGGAGATGTGACAGTCGTGCTCCAGCCTAGATGCGTTCTGCCCTGTTGTCTAACGCACGGAGCCTCGTGCTTCTCTCAGGGTGAAGGATGACCGTGTGGAGCAGCGGGATTTTGAGAGGGAAGAGAAGCTTCCCACGACTGCACAAGGACAAAAGGAAGAGGCAGAGGCAGAGGAAGGTGGAAATCTTTCAGTGGAGCTAGGAAGATGGGTAAAAGACTCGTGTTCCGGCATCTTGCTTTTGAATGGGAATGTGTGAAAGCTGAGGAGAGAGCTCTGCAGTAAAGAGAAAGTGGTGGAAGCTCTAGTAGGGTTTGTTCTTAATTCAGCCTTTCGGGATGCCTTTGTGTACAGACAGGCAGTCACCCCACTCAGCTGGCCACTGAAGCAGTGCACATCAGACTGGAATCTGGAGCTCCTCAGCCCCAGGGGCAAAACCAGCTCAATTTCTGAAGGTTGCTTTTTGCTGACCAGTTTATGTGAGCAACTTTTCTAGGGGATGGAAATGCTTTTCATGTACACATTTGTAGAAAGAGAGATTGTTAACATCTGGAGGACCAGTGGTGGGGTAGAAGCTTCCATGCTTGAGCCTGGAGTCTGCAGCAATAGGTCAGGATTTCTACAGCTTTTCACTGGAGTAAATTTATGACTCCATTTCTAAATCTTCTGCTCCTTCTTCTGTGCTTATTGTTCTTACTGCTGGTCTGCATTTGTTGACAAGTTGATGGCATAATAGACCCTATAATGCTCTTGGCCTCACTGCCAGGTTGGAAGTTGTGCTCAAGCTCAGTAAAATGACCTATGAGATACATAATAAGAGGAACTGGAAGGTGAGAAGCTTTGCATTTATGAATCTGCTTGCAGAGCCTGACGGTTTTGATGGGCATGTTGTCAGTAGGAATGTGGGGGTTTTGTTGCACTGCTTTAAAATACAAATAATACGAAAACCCAGTAAAAAGCCTGGTAACATTTACCACGCTGAGTGAAAGGATTCCAGACAAATGACACTAATGCACTGATTTTTCAGACCGGAAACACAGGAACAGAGGGAAAAACTAAGAAAATGGCAGAAGAGACTGGAGCCTCGAAGCTGGAATATGCAGAGGGATGTGTTTTAACAGCCTGTAGCAAGAACCAGATTGCCCTGATTCACTGAGGGGATGGCATTACAGAGCAAGAGGTGGAAATAACGGTGAAACTAGCGCTTGAAACCGTAGGGGTGTGGGATCCTCAAGCTGCCTTTGGTTACTGGTCATTACCATGGCATCAGGAAGGGGATGGCATGGTGAAGTGTGGGGCTTGTTCCTGAAACTATGCCCTCTGCAGGACACTCCATCCACATTCAGGATGGCTGGGGGAGCAGAATATGAAAGACCAGCTGCTACCTGGGCTGAGACAAGCTAGGGAGGCAGTCGGAAAAGTGTAAAGGATAGTCTTGCTAAGGATGGGGAGAGATTCTTTAACTTCTTCCATGACAGACACAATTCCCTGGGTTGTTGCCTCCAAAATAGCAAATCCTACTGTTCTACCCCCGCCTCATGTCAGCAACACGTACTTTGTAGTTCTGCCCTGCAGTGCCTCTGGAGGGAGGTAGCGTTGCCGAGGTCAGTGTCAGGCTTTTGATCTTAGCTGGCTGTGCTTCACTCTTACTTCTTCTCCCCATGTATTCCTTCCCTCCAGTAATCTTCCCCTTTCTGCAAAGGTTGAACAAAGAGGATAAAATTAATGAGTCACAGCAGGAAAAGTCGCTGTCTGCAGATGAAGAGACAAAAGGAATTTTCTGCTGCAGCTTCCAACAGAAGCAAGAGATTTAGAGGGATGTCATTTTTCAGCTGGCTTCATCCTCTGGCTCAAGAGTGCGAGGCTCTATGGTACAGTTTGGGCTTTTTCCTCTGTTTTTGGAAGGTATCAAGTAACTTGAGTTGCCATGGAATGTGGAGTGCTAGGTACATAAGAACAACAAATAGCTCTTTTTGTTGGTTTGGGGACGATTAGGATTATTTATGAATCCTCACTGGAAAAGCTTTCTTAGTGAAGCAAGAAGGGATTTGGGAGCAGAAGCATGAAGTAACCTTGCTGTGTTTGTATTACATTAGCAAGAACAATTGAGTCTCTCATGCTAGATGTAAGAGAAGTGACATTCCTGAAGGAGGGACCTGGAAAACTCAAGTTTCTGGATTGTTAAATGTCAGTTGAACGTGAAGTGGGAACAAATGCTTGTTGCAAGACTTAAAAAATTTATGACCAGTACTCAGTGGCAGACAAAAAACTGCTGGAGCTTAAGTTCAAACAGAATATAAACAATACCAAGAAGAATGATATCGTGGTATGTCAAAACTGATAAATGACTCCTCCAAGTACCACACTTCCCACTCTCATATTCCTGGAGGAGCAGGAAACAACACTTGTCATTTGCACGACGCACTTTTTGCTGTCTAACTGAAAATAACCTACAGTAACTGGAATGGCATCATATTCATTGCATGTGCTGGCTGTAATAATGGACAGAAGGTTTATCTTCAGCTGGACTTTCCACTGTATTACATTTGGCCCCTTGCTGTGTAAGGAGAATTGCACTCATACTTACTTTGTACCAAGTACGCGATCGTCGTCCGAGCGCACGTGTAACGACAAACCCCATGTAGTCATGCACGCCTTGGCTTTGGAGAGCTTCATTTTAAGATTATAAAATGGGAATTTTGCGTATTTTCAAGGGTGCTGCCAGTTGTCCAGGTCTTAATTTTTGGATTCTCGACCTCAGCATCCTTTCCAGGAAACGTTTAAAATCGCTGTCCAACCACAGCCTCCCCCGAAGCACCAAGTGGTGTACTTTTCAAAGCCAGCAATAACTGGATAGTAGTGTCCTGCCACAGAAAGTCAGCTGTTGGGTTATTTTTAATTTTTTTTAGGGGTCACTGAATAAAGAGGTTTGCATCTTTAGAGGGAACATTAGCTGCCACTTAAGATCACACTAATGAAGAGGATAGGTACTAGCTAATATAATAAACTGCCTTTTGTCTGTAGCTCACCACGTACTATGCACTCACTGTGCAGCAGATACAGCAGTATCTGCTCGTTTGAAGATTCCTGAAGCCCTTGTAACCCTTTTGGATCAACATTACTATGAAAGCAGAAGCCTGGTAGGCTTGTTTTCCATTTTTTCCTCCCCTTATGACCTAAACTAAACCCAAATTCATCTGTATTTCCTGCCTTTTTTGGGTAAAGACGGCTGGGG
>NW_010225161.1:167306-170270 GCF_000690775.1 Eurypyga helias | reverse complement strand
TTCATCGTTATATGTCAACAGGCCAGTGCTGGCAGGTCCAGGCTCCTGCTGTTGGCTTTGTGGTGAAGTACTCTGTTGTGTCACGCTGAAGCTTGATTCCTGGCACAAAAGGGAAGTTTGAAAGAATGTCTTGCTGGGTTGGCAAATACCAGAACTTTTTATAGTAATGTGTCCAAAATGCTGCTTGTATAGGATTTGTCACTTTTGTAAGAAAAGGAAAAAAAAAATCACAAAAAAACCCAAATCATAAACCCCCACCATTTGATGCCACTACATACAATTTCATTTAAACTACCTCTCAGTGTAAAACTCAAACATTAGGTAAATTTAATAAGGTTTGCTCACTGTCTTGTTATATAAAACTTAGAGTCAATGCCAAAATTGCAAAATTTATCACCAAAAAGGAAAAAAGTTGTCTTTTTTTTTTTTTAATGTGTTTGGAAGTATTTAATAGTTTCAAGTTACTGTAAACTCTGTATTCTTTTAACTTCTGTAGATTCAATCTTGCAAACCCTAGCTGCTGGACAAGAAATAAATCATAACCACAAGCTTTCATACTCACGGTCTGCTGGGTAAAAACAGTTTTGTATGCAGCTTTGTCACTGGGCTATAGATAGCCTCATTCACCAAATGTACCATTAATTAAGTCGTCTTTTTACCTTTCTTCAGTACTCGAGATGTGAACCTGATGAATGGTGTTCTGTAACGGACGTGTGCCACCGATTGCATTGTCTGCTTTGCCTCTTTCCTGAATCTCAGTGATCGGGTTGTTATTGCAGATGTGAATATTGCTCACCCAGCTTAATTTCTGCATAACTCTATAAAATACAAATGGAGAAAGCTTTAAGTTCTTACCCTATGTTTGAAAGTAATCTATTACAATAGCCTTCTGTTGCAGTTTTACCTGCAGAATACTGGAGTACTGCACTTGTTTTAAACAGGATCATACCATCCTGGTAGGTGTGTGGATGGATTGGTTTGGTGGTTTTTTTTTTTTTTTGCATGAGTATGTTTTGGTCTTGTTTCTTTTCAACTGAGGTTTGATTCTTCTATTTTCAATGTTTGTGTTTACTACTTGTGATCACGTAGTTGTGCCTTACATTGTGAAAGAATTTAGTCCAGCGTGCACTGTCACCCCTAAACTCTGCGATTTGGGAGGCGTCTGTGGATTTGGGCGAGAAGATGACACCATACATCAACTGGATCTGTATGGTTTCATCATAATTAATATGATGAAATGTTACTGAAATGTCATTTTTGTTTTCTAACCTGTTAAAGGAATGATTAATGACAATAAAAACAAAAAATTAGACCTTTCCAATAGATCAGTTCTGTCATTCAAACCTACCTTGCCCCATTTCAGAGAGCAAAGCTGCTTTGTAACATGGTATCTCCCCCATTTCAAATCAGATGTTGGGAAGGCGCACATCTAAGAACAACCTAAGCGCTCCAGTTTCTTAGTCTTGTGGGGAGCTGCAACAGAAGCTTTCACATTCCTGAGGGAGGCCATGATAATGACTGTTTTTCGAATCTGTTTTTTCACAGGTTTAATTCAGAGTATTTTTTCCATTCCCAGTAAATGCACAAAGCTGCTGGGTTGCCCGTGTCATTAAATTCCCTCGGTCACTGCCTATGTTCAGACATCGCAGTCGGTTAACCGGCCTAACTGGAAGACTTGGAAGTTTGAGTTCTTTAGAGTAATGAAGGGCTTGCATGTCGGATGGAAACCTTTCAGAGTGGACCTTCACTGCAGAGAGAAGCCAGGTGATGAACGTGTGTAATCAGTCCCGTGACAAAGCCACTGTTGCATTGTGAGAACATTCACGAAATAATGTGTTTAGTTATTGAAGCAGATCTTCCTAGGGGCTCTGTGTAGACAATAGAGAAAGACAGAGAGAAGAGTTCTCCTCTGCAAGGTTATTTGAGTTGGGCCTTGACTACTTTCTATGCTGCTTTCTCTGCAGACCACAGAAGACCATGTTGAGCTGGACTCCATAAAGACAGCCTGTGTGTGGGTATTTCCTTCCCCTGGGGCATCCTGCTTGGAGATGTGGTGGCCTCCAAGAAGGACGCACCTCTGGGACTACTTAGTTGTCTGGTAAACCAGCAGACCTGGCCTAAGGTCATTTTGGCAGAAGTACACGGAGAGGCAAAATGCCACCTCAGTCCTGGCAGTGTGCAAGGCACAGAGCTTAGTCTGCTGTCTGTGACTGGGTTTGAACCCTTTTTCTGCCCTCTCAGTGTTGGTTTCAGTATACTGTGGCATTCTGGTGAGGCACTGGGGTGGAAGGGGGCTGGCGGGGGTTGGGAAGCAGTACACAGCGGAGCTTGGGGTCAGCTGCGTAAGCCAAACTGTGGATAAGTGGTTCAGCTTGCATGGTGTCGGGAGCAGACCTGTGGTCTCCACTCTTCTCCTCACCTGCCTTACACATTCACCAGGCATGGAGCCTGAGTGGCTGTGCCTTTCCTAGCAAGCTGTGACAAAAACTTGCACATCACAGGCACGGGGGGAAGATGACACCAAGTTGGGCGGGAGTGTTCATCTGCTTGTGGGTAGGAAGGCTCTTCAGAGGGACCTGGACAGGCTGGATCGATGGGCTGAGGGCACTGTATGAGGTTCAGTATGGTCAAGTGCCGAGTCCTGCGCTTGGGTGACAACAACCCCCTGCAACGCTACAGGCTTGGGGACGAGTGGCTGGAAAGCTGCCTGATGGAAAAGGACCTGGGGGTGTTGGTCGGCGGCTGGCTGAGTTTGAGCCAGCAGTGTGCCCAGGTGGCCAACGAGGCCAGTGGCATCTGTACCGCTCTGGCAAGCAGAGTTCAAACCACAAGCAGGGTTCGGGTGCACAGTGAGTAAACTTGACTGACAGGCTCCCCTGGGGGGAAGAGGGTGAATACCTGGGTAGAGGACTCTTGGAGGGGAAGGAAGGGAACTCAGGGAGGCAGCAAAGAGTAGATAGAGAG
>NW_010225161.1:166390-167296 GCF_000690775.1 Eurypyga helias | reverse complement strand
GGGCGGGGGTCCATGTGCGTCCTGCTGCTCCCACATCGATTCAGTGGTAGGTCCGGTCCTCATCGGCGACCCCGGCTCTCGGTCTCGTTCCCCACGATGAAGGGCTGCGCCACACGGCCGCACCAGCCCCAGCGTTGCTGCAGGGTGGAGGGGCCATCTTGAGACCAATCAGGCGACTTTCTGTGTCCTGGGCTAAGCAGCACCGAGCAGGGGAGACTCTCGCACCGTTTGCCTCAGCGCAGAAGGCAAGCACCAAAGCCTCCAACGCCGCCTCCTCACCGCTTCCGGGCTTCAGATCTGCCGCGAGCTGTGGCAGCGCGGGCAGCAGAGACACACTTCACCAGACCAGTGGTTGAAACAAAATGGTTTCTTTTAACATCTTAATACAGCGTCCTGGCCTGCACCAGGAGCTGTGTGGCCAGCAGGACTAGGGCAGTGATTGGCGAGGCCACACCTCAAATCCTGTGTTCAGTTTTGGGCCCCTCACTCCAAGAAAGACACTGAGGTGCTGGAGCATGTCCAGAGAAGGGCAACGGAGCTGGGGAAGGGTCCTGGTAGGAGTGGCTGAGGGAACTGGGGGTGTTCAGCCTGGAGAGAGGAAGCTCAGGGGAGACCTTATCGCTCACTACAGCTACCAGAAAGGAGGTTGCAGAGTGGTGGGGGTTGGTCTCTTTTCTCAAGCAACGGGACAAGTGGAAACAGCCTCAAGTTGCACCAGGGGAGGTTTAGACTGGATAGAAGGAGAAAATCTCTTCACTGAAAGGGCTGTCAGGCACTGGAACAGGCTGCCCAGGGAGGTGGTTGAGTCACCATCCCTGGAGTATGTAAAAGATGAAACATTTCGTGACATGGCTTAGTGCTGGACTTGGCACTGTTAGGTTAATGATTGGACTTGAGGACCTTAAT
>NW_010225161.1:165990-166330 GCF_000690775.1 Eurypyga helias | reverse complement strand
TACTGCAGCAGCCTAGTCTGCATCTGGTGCTCCATACTGGTAAGTACATACTTATATACAGTCTCCAGACCGTGGCTCGTATGTACAGCTCAAGTGGCCAAAATGTACTGCCACATCCTCATGGATGGGGCTGGGGAGGAGCAGCTTTAGGGGCAGCTCTTGACCTCATAATGGATTGGATTGTGGACTAAAGGTGAATGTGAAGTGAATGCTGATTTCCCCATGAATGCAAACAACTGGGATAAGGAACAACTGCATTCTTCAGCATGGTCCCTGTCTGTGTGGCTTCTCTGCTCAGTTACCCCTGAAGTAATTTCAGACACTCGGAATATTCTACGGA